>NC_092209.1:4945513-5042336 GCF_043381705.1 Parasteatoda tepidariorum
TCTTTGGGGACCCCTCTCTGTTTCACTACTTCAGTAATGAAAATTTGAACTTTATGGAGGTATTTAAATTTTTCACTTCATTATACATATATAACAAGAAAATTGAATAGAACCTAAAATAGCTGTAAGGCATCCCCTCCCCTCCAATGATCAGACGAAATATCGTTCTGTCCATTTTATTGACTTTTTGACAATTCTATGTCCATCATGCCAAATGCAGTTTTCTGATTGCCAACTTTGACATCTAGCAGCGAAAAATTCATATCCTTGCCGACATTAGGACTGAATTCAGCTAAATTTTTGCAATTACTATGTCTCACTTAGGCCTATCAGAAGCCTGCTGTATCTTCGTAAACATATCGCATTTTGTGATAGGTTAAAATAAAGGCTTTTGATTGGCCAAATTTGACCATCGTAATTGCGAAAAATTTTTCTGAATTCCGCACTAAAAAGCCGAGAATTTAAGAAGCATAATTTTTGTATTTTGTACTTTGAATAATTGTAAGCATGAAGGTGAAATGATATTTGTTTTGCCTTTTTTGCACTGATTCCAAAAATAAACAAAAAATATAATTTCCTCTTGAACTTTCTCGTCATTTAAACAATAGAAAAATACATTTCCTCCAAAAGAAATTTGTTGCAATAGCGGAATATTTGTAAAATTTTGCAAGCTACTTTCTTTTCCATCTTTATTATTAGCATATTGACGGTAACAGAGAAACAGATAAATTTGTCGTAATAGCGAACTTCTCATAATATACCGTATTCCTTATATCGGGGTTCTTCTGTAATTTAAAAATTACGCGACAAGTATGCAGGAATTTTTCAAACTAAAGCAAAAGGGTTGTGGATGACTGGAAGCAACTAAAATTGATAAAAAGGGAACTTAATTTGATATTAATATAATTCAAAAATTTCTAATGCCAAATATTTAAGGATCACCCCAACTAATACACTTAATTACAATTTTCATATAAACAACATCATAACCTAGCTCTTAGATCTTTCAAAAGACTCAGAGAAGGCTCTGAACGCCCAAAATTTTATTCATACTATGTGTATTACGCCAATTCTCAGCTATGCCTCCCCTTCATGGGGCGTTTTGACCAAAACGCAAATAAGACCATTACAAATTATCGATCAGAAAGTGCTTTTAAGAATAACCGGAGCCACCGGATTCGTAGGACATAAAATTATCTATAAAGCCTCCTGTTCCTACTATGCAATCAGTTTTCTTACAGATGTTTATCCACACATGATGAATAGGAAAAGGGCCAATTTTGGTATCAGATGCCCAGTTATACATATCAGACCAGTATACAAAAGTGTATCACTCGTTTTGAAAATCAAATAAGCTCGCTCCTAAGCTATCTCGGTCTTATTAATTAGAAACTAACCGCTTAAAAATTCCTAAAATTCTTCTATAATAATTAAATTTCAGAGGTTATTTTCAAATCTTACTATTCTTCCATTTTTCTAAACTTTGTTTGCTTAAATATGCATGATGCATCATTTTCAAGTATGACTTACTTTTAAACCACGTTTTCCTCTTTCACCTTTGGCACCTTTGTCGCCTTGAGAACCCTGTAATATTAAATTGAACATAATACATTAAAATTCATCTTCATAAAAATACTTACAATATTAAAAAATACTTGCACTATTAAAAAATAAATAAATAATCAATTACAAATAATCATTCCCAGCTGTTACTCTGACCTATACACTTAGACGATCAGGCAAAAGATAAATAAGTGTGTATAGTAGAATATATTTATAAATATTGATTGGTTTATTGATGCAACATACATTTGCAGGCTTGTGTGCTCAATTAAGGCTTATAAACCTTTGTCAAGTAGAAGAACAGATAGCACAATAGAGAAGGACATCACAAAGGTTACGGCGGGATTCGAACCCGCCACCTCCACGCTTAACAGAACGTTTGGCGGGCGATCCCTAAATATTGATATTCATTACAGTAACATTATATCCGTTTAAAAAAATAATGAATTTAAAAAAATATTCAAAAGAAATCGAAAGATGAATAATTATAAAACCCTACTAAGAAAATATTACATTTAAAATATCTTTTTGCTTACGGCTGGTGTTACACGTGATGGTACAACATGGAACATCGTAGAGAAAGAGTTCAATTAAAGAGTAAGCGTAAAAAAAATCCATAGTTAACATTTTTTACAAAAAAAAGTTTTATTTTTTTTAAATGTATTTTAATTGTTTCTTTAATATGTCTTGCTCGCTTGTTCTTCAGTATATTCCATATTTGTTTAGTGTGAATATAAAATTAATGTTTTACTGTGTGTACCACAAATACTGTTTCATTTTCCTTTCTTCCTCTTGGAAAGTTTCAGAAGGATAGTCTTAAGAAACTTCGAACAAGTTTTAAAAGAAGAGATTTTTTGTTGTTCCATTTATTTCTTGCTTATTTCTGCCCTATCAGACATAGACAATAATTTTATTTTTCTTAACATGGCTGAAAGCCCTTATATAGCAAGACGAAAAAGAACAAAAACTGGTATAAAAAAAACAGCAATTAATTCTAGCATTTTTTTCGAGAAAAATAAAGCATCAATATTTCTTTTATCATTATTTTAACATTTTCTATTACAATGTTCTGAGAGATGTATTTAAACTCTATGGTCTTTATAAAGCGGTAGCTTATTTATTTATTTACTTTATTTTTCCAATAAGAGTGATGTTAAACTGAACACACTGCACCAGGCACGGTTCAAATTGGCCTATTAAGAAACATATATATAACTTCTTAAAATATAAAGAAAAATGACTTACAATATTTCCTTGTTGTCCAGGAGGACCAGCTTGACCAGGTGGTCCCACATCTCCCTGAAAGAAACAACGAAAATTGAAAGGAATCGAAAATGATAATTCAAAAGTAAAGGAAATTAAAACCTTTTAAGATTATTGAAATTTTAGATAGTTTCAATTTTTATACTGTCACTTTTATAGTAAGTTTTTTATAGTTTAAATAATTAAGTATTATACAGTTTATGTAGATAATATATATTTTATTACTAAGATATTATAATTTTTGCTTCATAAATTATTTCGCGAAATTTGCTTTATCTTGCTGCCCAAACACTTCCTCGTTGACAAAACTATCATTAAATAAATTAATTCTTACCGCTGGTCCAGGTGATCCTCTTAAACCAGAAGGTCCTGGCAGTCCAGGGTTACCCTAGATAGTAAAAATAAAGTATGGTTAATTATTTTTAAATTTTGTCACGATAATCTATTTAGACACAGTTTAATAAAAAATATTTTATGCTGAATCTACATACTGGAGCACCAACGGGTCCCTGGTCTCCTGGTGGTCCAACTGGCCCTTTGTCTCCTTTTTCCCCTGTGAGTCCAATGTCTCCTTGTTTGCCGGCAGGTCCTGCTGGGCCCTGAAAATTAATTAACCTTAATACCTAGTATTGACTTTATTGTAACTTTTGTCATAATATTTTATCATCAAAGCAAATAACTTCGTTATGGAGTAGCTGTGAGCTTTCACTCTCTTTGCTAAATATATTAGAGTTTGTAGATATTTCCCAACTTTGTTTATAAATCAAAATGTTTGTTTCACTCTGAGCTACTAATTTATCTGCTGATCATGTTAAGAAAATAATAGCTAAAGCCTCTGGAATATACAATAAATTAAAATGTCTACTAGGTCCCTACTCCAAGATGTCACTTAAAAACAAACGAGCCATATATCTCGCATATTCTTCTTCTTCTTCTCATTGTCACGACAGCCCAGAATGGGCCTTGACCTTCTCAATAAGCCTATACCAAGACATTCTTCCCTTAGCCAAGGTTCTCCAGTTTATTATCTGTAAAACTTGTAGGTCCTTTTCAAGGTAGTCTAAAAATCTTAGGTTTGGTCGTCCTCTCTTTCTTGTACCTGTTGGCCTGACACAGAAAACTTTTTTGGCTGTCCTGCTATCCTCCATTCTTATAATGTGGCCTGCCCACTTAATTCTTTGAATTTTGATAAATTTAATGACATCAGGTTCCCTTATATGCTCTGATATATCAAATATATCAAACCTTTAATTACTTATGCATCCCCTGCCTGGTGCAATTACGGTAATGTAAATGCTAAACAATTTCCAAAATGTCTTCCAAAATAAATTACTAAGAAAAATGTGTGGAGGTCCCATATTTTATTCGAAACAAAGATATACATAGAGATTTTAAATTAAGATCCTCACTGATACTTTAATGACGATTAACACACGAATTTTAAGGGGAAAAAAACCCCACAAAAATGCGCAGCCGCAAACTACAAAAATATTTTTAAAGCAGAAATACTAATTGAAGATTCCAAAATCAAATCCCGCTTATAACTAACGATGCTATTTTATCAGATAAATTCAATGAATTCTTCACTATTTTTTATATTTACTTATGATTTAATATACTTATACTTTAAAAGACTTAAAATACTTATAATTATATACAATATATTTAATACAATGTACAATAAATTTGAAACATTTATAATTAATACTTATAATTAACTTATAATTTAAAATACTTATAATTTAATTTATAAATTTAAATTATAATACTGCCAGCGATTGACGCTGTAGTCTTTTCTCTGTTTGTAACTCTGATTCAGCCAATGGCGTTGCAATTGCAGCAAAAAGTTAAAAATTATTTTTACTTTTTTCTATATCATGATTGTATTACCCTTATTTTTCTTTTTGTTTTCAAAACTCAAGATGAAAACTACTTCACGACTTCGAAAAGAAATAAAAAGCCTTTTCGAGTCCTATGAGCCTTGAGCAATAATGTGACTCAGTTCTCTGGCAAATAATCGGAGATTTTTCCAAAATATTCAGAATAGGGGGACTGAGGTGTTGCTGAAACGCCATATTTGGCTGAGCTGCGGTAAAAATGTATATAAATAGCGTACAAAATTCCTAGAGTTAAAGGAAGTAGCAGATTTAAACTACTTACCGGTTTGCCAGGTGCACCAGCCACTCCCATTTTACCAGGCTCTCCAGGTGGACCCTTAAAAAACACAGACAGACATAAAACTTTGTACCCAATGAAATTTTAGCATTAAATATATTTAATAAAATTGTATTCTTACAATGGGTCCTGGGTCACCCGGATTTCCATCGCTTCCATCTTTTCCAGTAGAACCCTACAAATTGTGAGAGAAAAAATGGGATTAACACCCGAAAAGTTCCTTATTACTTTCTTTTTAAAAAAAATATTAGTTTTCTTTCGTTGCAGCATTTTATATTGCACAAAATATGTCTTTTTAAAAATAATGGTGCGAAGTTTCAAAAATTTTTACTTTAATGCTTACGATGTTTGTTTTTGTAACTATAACTTTATCGTTTAGAAATTTGTCTTAGATTTAGACTGAGTTGGTTTATGGCATGGGTGAAGATGAGAAAGAAAAAGAGGAGAAGCTGGTAGCAAAACCATTTCAGTTTAAACTAAATTTCGTGAGGAGCAAATCTATCCGTTTCTTCAAAGTAATCAACAATATCATACATACCAGCCAACTTTCACGCATGCTGCGTAAAATTTTATTTTTACATTTAAAGTGGTAGTAAAATGTATGCTTGATATTTATTCTTTGCATTTATAAATTTAATTCAAAATGATTTTGACTGACAGTACATTTAAATAAATTCTACATATATATAAATGCATAAAATTTATATGATGGGTTAAAACTTGCTCCAAATAAAAAATTAATCTTCCATAAAGGCAATTTATTTTTAATCTTAGTGCCACTGGGATGATTCATCTGCTGAGAGATTATAAGTTGGCAAGTATGCATATATGATTTATGAACTTACTTAATGCCACACCTCCTCTCCTTTTTTTTATTTCCAAAGTTTGGACACCTTAGCGCTAATTTTAATTTTGCGTATTTCACCATATCTCGAGAACTTTTTTTCAATGCAGAAAATAAATGTTTGTAAATATTTATTAATTTTTACTATTTCATTAACTGTTCCTTTAAACGAAATTTTTTTTAACTGTAAGGTATAAAACTTTTTGCATCATTTTAAAGTATATAATTTTACATGACAAATTACAAAAGAGCGAAATCGGTTGGATAGTTTTTGAGAAATCGAATTTAAATTTATAACTTATTTCAAATTCGATTTCTCAGGAACTATTCGACCGATTTCTGAGTAATTGTTCTCTCACATTTTGTATTTTGCCATGTAAAAATGTGCCGCTGCTTGGGCGTATTGGTGTAGTCTTTTTTTCGCTAAAAGCAGTTTCTATGAAGGATTAAAACTGGATGTTTATGCGGAATCCTACCAATCTATCTCGGTTATTCTATCCTTTACTTAACATGAAATCCATTATTAAATTTCTAGGCAAATAAATAAATAAATTGAATACATAAATAATATAAATATATAAATTAAGCTATTATTCGTACCTTAGGTCCAACAGTTCCAGGTTCTCCTGCGGGTCCAGGAAATCCAGGATTTCCCTAAAAATAAAACTTCTTAAAATAAATTCATACTAATAAAATCACAAGAATAATGTAGGAAACGAATAATTTAAAAATAATTGTAATAAAATGTAAACAATAAGATACTATAGATATTAAGTTACTAACAGCGAATATATTTAAGGATAACCATTAAATTATTTAAATATGGGCATGACATTGTGTTAAAACAAAATAAAAAGACATACGTATGGTTTTAAGATGATAACTAACAAAAAATTCATTTATTCTTAAAATATATAGATGGGGGAAAGAAGATACCACTGAAGAAGTTTACCTACAGGCAAACCTTTTGGACCTGCAGGTCCATGTGGACCTCTTGGTCCTGGCGGTCCTTGTAATCCCATTTTTCCATCTTCACCTTTAGGTCCTGGTGGTCCTCTAGGTCCCTGGAAAAAAACAAATCAAGTATTTATTAAATAAAAGTTAGCAATCAATTTTCAATTGGTTATTAGCTATTTAAATATAATTCGAAAAATTAAAAATTGAGGCAAGAAATTTTATTCTCACGTGTTCCCCATCTTTCCCTGGTGGTCCTGGTATTCCTTGGAGACCATCTTCACCTTTTGGTCCCTGTTTTCCTTCAGGTCCTGGTGGACCAGCAATGCCTTCACCTCCCTAGGAGAAAATATAACATCTTTAAGCAGTGTACTAGTTATAGTGTTTAAAAATATCGTTCCAATTATATGAACAGGATTCTAAGCTTATTAATCTTAAAATTTTCCTGTTGAAATTATAATAAAATTTATTAAGAAGAGCACGTGTCTAAATACAGATGAATATCCATTAAATAAAATATATTGTAATTTCCATATACTAAAAGATATCATAATATATATAATATCTATTAAATACTTGTTATGGTGAGCCTATTTAACTTTATATGTTGCTTAAATTAAAAATTTTGTTTAATCAAATTCATATCATTCAAATATTTTTGAAGCAAACTGAAACTTTATGAATAAAACACATTATGACATAAAGAGAAATATGATCATTTTCCCTCTCTAAGGTCATGATAAGTATAGTTACCTTTAATTTTAAAAGTAAACAATTTCACCTTTTCTTTAATTTTGGTTTCCATTTATAATTAACTTCATGCCTGACGACGTTTGAATAAATTTATAAATTTAATTTACGTTGATTTAATTTATAAATAAAAGTCAGTAAGTTTCATGCTTTTTTCATGCTCCTAATGGCCCGTGGTAAACATACTTACTACAAAAAAATGGCGTTAAAATTTATCTAATAATTTATTGAATTAAAAAAAATTATCTAATGGGCTAAATGAGTTAATTATCATTTACTAGAAATAAATAAAATAATATAGAGTTAACAAGGGTTTAAAAGCCGTAATTTGTAATAAACAAAAGAGCCCGCATTTAAATGTGCCACAATAAATAAATTATAGTGGTTTTACGTAAGTCAACAAGCAAAAAAATAAGCACACAGAAGAAATTGTCTGATTTCTAAAAATTTTGTTATATTTATAAAATTTACTAAACAAACAAAATAGTATTTTGTACTCACTTTTGAACCTGGTGGTCCTGGTTCTCCTGGTTGTCCAGCTGGTCCGGGTGGTCCTACTTTTCCATGGTCACCACGATCTCCTTTTGGACCTCTAGGTCCGGGCAATCCCTAATTTTCAAGTGCGATAATTTAATAAATGTGGTACACACATTGGTGTAAATAATTCAAAATCTATTTATTACAGCGTCAGGTAAACTAACGCAATTAATTAACAATATATTGTTCTTATAAATAGGTCAAACTGCAGATAACTTTGCTCTGTTTATAAATAGATCAAAGCGTTAAGCAAACGTTTGATGAAATTTATTATTTCGTCATCATCATCACAAAGTATTTTTATCTGGACTGAGGCCGTTTACAGCTTTTTTCCCGTTAAATTTAATTTCTCCACTTAATAAATTAATAATATAATAAATTTAAATATAAACGTAAACCATTACTGATAAAAATTATTAATATTTGCGTATTAACTGGCTTAATAGAGTTGTTTCACTGAAACAGTGTTAGTCCATTCATAACAGGATACAAAGGTATAAAAAGTGCCAGTAAACAATGGATATACTAAATGTGTGGTATAATAAAAACTTTAATTTTGAAAATCACAGTTTCCGGCAAACAGTTACCACATCAGAAAAACTCACCAAAAGAATGGTTTAAATATCGTTTATTTTGGATTTTAACCCTTTCCACTCGAGAGGTGACAGTATGTCACCATTGTAGCCTGTAAATTATCCTCTACTCTAATTGTGAAATTTTTTTTCTTCTTAATGTTTAGTTACCACTTCATTCAGTGAACTCCGGGTATTATAAGGTAAGTTTCTAAAAACTCTTTCAAAATGTTAGTGGTTGCGTCTATTTTTTTAACTGTGAAAAACAGCGAGTGCAAAGGTTTAACCGGTTAACGTCCAGCGTCATATATTTAGCACAGTTCCCTTTTTCAAAGACATTCATTGTGGTGGGAAACTTTTTTTCAGCATTTTCATTTATCTGGTTGAATTAAAAGATTCTCAGACACCACAATGATTTAGTTATTTCTGATTAGATCTAGGATTATAAGGAACAAGTACTTTTTGATGTATCAGACTTTTTGAATGCCATAACAGTGGAAAAACCTATTAATTTCGATAATATATTAAACCACTTTTTCCATAAAACCACTTTTTGTATCATTTCCATTCATAAATTCGGGACAAAACGGGTAAATACCAGAATTATGGAGGTATTTTTATCAGAAATGTTATTACTGTACAAACAATAATTTAACTGAAAATATTTTCTCCGTGCGTCATGGTTTCTGCCCGCAAAATGTGCCAGTTCTTGGCATCGTTTTCTTGTGGCTCTGTGATTTCATTTTATAGGTAGGTTTAAGAAGTTCGCGCTATTTTAGTTCTCTTACACTGTCGAAAAGAAGTTCCTTTTTGGGGGGGATGAAATAACAGTACCGTTATAATCAGACTAGTGGAAAGAGCATTTACTCGAGCTATTCATGAGTTGGAAAAAAAATAAGAAAAAGAAAGAGTGCTGTATTTTGTGCGAAGAGCCATCACCTCCTACATCAAGAAGCCTCCACACGGTCTTTTATAAGTAGTCCGCGCAGACTGTTTAAAATGTGAACTAGTTTTGCGCAAAAACCCAAAACCTTTTATAAAAGTAATTGAGAGAAATTTATCTTATATATTTGAGAATTGAATCTGTAGTGGTTGACAAATGAGTAAGGCAAACCAATAATATTCATAAATAAAATAAATTTTTAATCATGTATTTGCTACCACTTTCTTATTTAAACTATATTCTGTATTAAATGATTCGTTCGGTAAGTGGATATCCTTCACAGTGGTCAGATCGGACTACCTGTAAAGAACCGTGTGGAGGCTTTCAGTTATAACCCTTTCGTTACAAGAGCCACATTTAACTGGCATCCAAGCGATGCCTTGTTTGTACCATCGCCGTAATTAACCAACCAAGTGGAGCAGGAAGTGAGTTATTCTTTCTAAATATGTGTTTAGGCATAGACTTTCTATTTATAGACGTTTGGTTCTCGTAGGTTGTCGCATTGTCCAACAATGGTATGAGATTGGCTTTATTCAGTTGGAGGACATTGTAGGATCAAAAAACATTTACTTGTAATCCTGCTGGTCCGGAGGGTCCAGGAGGACCAGTGGGTCCGTCTTCTCCCTGTTCAGAAAATAAACAAACATTAGAAAATTATAGGATGCTTGGTTATACAATAATTTAACAAATAATGATATGCAACCTTCACAAATATGCTTTAAGGTATTTAACCTAAGCTTTATTTTTTATATCCGATTTGGTAGTTAATGATCGGAAAGTGTAACGTATTGATTGTAAAAACGTTTAAATCTACCTTTCGTTCAAGAGAAATAAACGAACCGTAACAATCATTTGCATTTTATTATTTATACATATAAAAGTATGGGTGGAAATATTTTGATATATTTAAATTAAAAGTAGCTTGATATAAATTCAAAAAAAAAATAATTCAAATTAAATTTAATTAAATTTTATTTATTGCAAATTCAAAAGAGAACAATTTTATAAAATCACATTATATTAAGATATATAAAATACATTTTAGCAAGAACAATCTTACTTTTGGACCTCTTGCCCCAATGGGCCCTGGCATTCCTCGTTCACCATCTGGTCCCTAGAAAAAAAAGGTCCTTAAGTTACTCAAAATATTTGTTCAAAATGAGTTTTTAATACAGAATAGGAAATTTAAAATCGACCCGTTATATGATGATTCATATTACGGGTTATATGAATGATTTCATATTAGTTTCACCATTCTAACTTTTATCACATTCAAAGTAAAATAAAAATTACTACATTTTAATACATAAGAGGAAATATACTACATCGTGAATGCTAAATTATCTGTAATAATTATCCACTGTTAAATTAAAATTCATTGAAAAATATTACTTGGTACTTTTTATAAAAATGTTTTAACATTTATTTAAATTATTATTCAGTTTTTATTTAAAGTTTTTTAATTACATTTTTTCATAACTTTTTTGTTTAAATAAAAGTTTAAAAGAAGCCAAAAAGATTGTAAAATATTTAAAATAATTATTATCTAAAACTACGTTAAGTACCATAAATACGCAAAAAAGTAGCATTACAATTGCTTTAAATGGCAGTATGGATAATAAATATAATAAATGACTCGACAATAATTGATAAAAAAGAAAAACTGGCCTCGAAAAATAATAGACAAAGCAAAAAGGAAAAAAAAAATGCTTGTTCGCTTTACTTGAAAATGAAGAAGAATACATTATCAGTAAATTATTGATGAATGCTACCGCTAGCTTATAAATTAAAACACGCAACATTAAAAGAAAATGATTTATGCATGTAAAAACTGGAGATTTGTGCATGTTGCCGCTTATAGAATTAAAGCCAATGAATATTAAAAATGATTTATGCGTGTTTCAACTAAAGGATTGGTACATGTTGCCTTTTGAAATATTAAAAAAAAAAAAAAAAAAAAAAATTATGGCAGGCACTGAATTTTCGTTCTTCACCTAGGAAGATGTCGGAAGTGTTGCTTATTTAAAGTTACACCTGTAAACTGAAGTCACTGAGGCTAGCAACATTACCCACGCCACAGATACTCGATTATAGGGTGGGTCACATTCACACATCACATAACAGAGAACATCGCACAGCGAGAAACATCCATACCCTAAGCGGGATTCGAACCCGCAACCATTGGCTTCACAGTCAGGCACGCTGACTGCTTGGTCATCCGGCTGGTGATATATATATTTAAAAAAAAAAACACGTACTAAAAATATTTGATGTATATTGCAAAAATTAGTTGTTACCAGCGTGCCTCTAGTTGTGCTTCAAGACAAAGAGAAAACCTGTAGATAATTAGACTTTACCGGAGTGATGACAACGTCTGAGAGGTTATTCTCCACTGAAGAACAACAAAGATCTATTATTTTATTTTATAACCGTCGTTGAACAGCCGACCCAATTTCATGGGTTTACGACTACTTACGTTCAACTCCGTAGCCTTGTAATTTTGAACCAATCCAGAAGACAAGGAAACTCCTGGATCAGTACCCCCAGAGGTATTGATTTGTTGTGGGAACATGGAGGACTTTGAGACTCGACAGATTTAACGTGCATCAGTCACCATTTACTACACGGGGAGTCTTCGGCCGGCGAGGATCGAACCCACGATCTCTTGGATATGGGCCCAGCGCCCTACCGACCAGGCTATTCCGGCCTAAGATCTATTATTTGAAGTTGATTAGATTCACACCTCATCGTGGTGCTCTAGTGAACACACTTGGGTAGCTAACGTGTACTGAAAGGGAGCCGGAAACCGCCCAGAGACTCACAGTTTTAAAATACATTTATCTCGTAAAAGAGCTTTCTTTTTTCTCAAAACATATCAGAAGTCTGGGGAGAGAAGCACCCTCGCTTATGGAGGCCGGAGATGAATTTGCTTGTAATAAGCATCAGTTGAAGCCAAAAATCATTCGATTGAGAGGAAGAATAGAAGTATAGAAAAAGCTTCCAAGCGACGAACACCGAAAAGAGAATGGTCACTAACAAAGAGAATATTTGCAGAACCAATTCTGGTAAAAGATGAGCAAACTGAGTACCCTCTAACAATAAAACCTAAATACGATAGGGTTACCTTGGATGAAACTTTGGGTGATGGTGTGAAGAAGGCCAAACTTAGGTTTCGGATCAAAAGAGTGAAAAAAAGTCATAAATAGAGGAATGCTCATTTAAGCAAAAAAACAAAAGAGAATTGGAGCGTCACCCAGGTCGGAATAAGTCAAGACCTAGGTGGCAAATTCACCTACCCTAGGCTGAAGCGAAAGAAGCCAAGCCTCATTCTTTATGATGTAGAAGATGAACTTGAAGGAGAAACTCTGAAGGAGAGTCTCAAAACATAGAATGAAGAAAGCTGAAGTAGATGTATTCGACTAGAGCAGGGGTGGGCAAACTTTTTTGGTCGAGGGCCAAAAATTGAGAAAAAAATTGTTTGGCGGGCCAAGTAAAAACCAATAAACCAATTTTAAAAAAACCAATATTTAAGTTTTAATTAAAGTATTCAGTGAGATGAATGAAACTTCGATTTCATTTTTATATGAGTAGTTCCTTATATGAGGTTCGAAGTTCGATGTGCTTACTTTAAGGAACGAGGCTAAATGCTTGTCTGTTAGTCTACTTCTAAAATGATTGNAAAGATGAGCAAACTGAGTACCCTCTAACAATAAAACCTAAATACGATAGGGCTACCTTGGATGAAACTTTGGGTGATGGTGTGAAGAAGGCCAAACTTAGGTTTCGGATCAAAAGAGTAAAAAAAAAGTCATAAATAGAGGAATGCTCATTTAAGCAAAAAACAAAAGAGAATTGGAGCGTCACCCAGGTCGGAATAAATCAAGACCTAGGTGGCAAATTCACCTAACCTAGGCTGAAGCGAAAGAAGCCAAGCCTCATTCTTTATGATGTAGAAGATGAACTTGAAGGAGAAACTCTGAAGGAGAGTCTCAAAACATAGAATGAAGAAAGCTGAAGTAGATGTATTCGACTAGAGGGTGGGAAACCATTGGGTGGTCACCATTTCGAAGTAACACTCCAGTTGTCGATTGGAAAAGTAAGGGAGTCTTTAAAAGTCCTTAGATTTTTCAAATGCTGCGTGTCATAAGGTCTTTGAATGTAAAATCACCGAAGCGTGCGCCAATTGTGGAAAAGAAGAACACTTGAGATCCAAGTGCAAACAATAGAGTGCTTGCAAAAAAAAAGAACTAAATGTACGGTACAAAATTGAAGACCAACCATTCATCTATGACCTACCAATGCATATCCATAGTGAGAGTTCAAAATCAACTCCCAACAAAGACAGCCTATGAGCTCAAGTTCTGTCTGATGCCTGAAACACTTGGGGACTTAATTGATGTTTCCAAGTGAAGTTTTATGCAATGACACTTTTTGTCTGCCTTTTTGATATTTTGATGTAAATTTTGTGTTAATTTGTTCTGGTGCATTTTTAAATAAATGAAGTGAGGTTCGCAACTCTTCCGGGCACAAAACCTTCAGTGGACCAGTGTGCGGCGGCCTGTCTCCCTGCTGTCATCTCGGACTTGTCTGCCGCGAGCAGCTGATCTTGCATTACGAAAATCAAAAGCTTGCAAAAACAGATAATTTAATAATTTATGCACATACAGGCTGCCACTGAAGACTTGATGCACGTTTGCTCTTAAAAAATCTCTAGGAGACGAATACTTAAAGATTTATGCAAACAAATATGCAGCATTAATAGAGTAATTTACTTACTTGTGGTCCTGGTTCTCCTCTAAGTCCTTGAGGGCCTGCAGATCCTATAGGACCCTTAAAAACAAAACAAAAAAAATAAAGTTTAAAACATACTTATATAATGCGACAAATTTAAATAAAAAAATAATACTTTTAGTTAGAATACTTACAATATCACCTTTAGCGCCTTTAGGTCCTCTTTGACCACCTGGTCCGATATCCCCCTATAAAATAATGAGAAATTAAAGATGAAATTGAATTTTTATAAATATTAATGAAAGAATTAGTTTTCTTAAAACTATTCTATTGTCGTAAATGATTGATAACCCGATTTGATTTATTCGTAAGATAAATATTAAAGATGGATTCAATTAAGATAAATGTTCTTAAATGCTCTTAATGTTCACAATGTCAATAAAATATATTTTAAGAATATTCTACAGTTTTCAATTAATTGGAAACAAGTTTGATTTGTTTGTAAATTAAATATCAAAGACAGGTTCGTTTAAAGTAAAAATAACGCCTAAACTTAATTGAAGTTTTAATAAATCCTCAAAAAAACATTAATGATTCCAAATTTAAAAATTTTTATAAGGAAGGATATTAATATAATTTTATTTCCTTCTTTCTCTTGATTTTTGACTATGAGAGAAATTGTTTAGCGATGACTGCAATTTCTGCATAAAAGCAAATGCTTCTTAAAAGTGAAGTATCTAAATTTTAAGTTCTTTTAAGAAAAATATTTATCCCCGGATTTACTGTTATTAAAAACTGATTTGCCTGACACAAATGTTGACAAATCGCTTTAAAAATCAAACGTATTATCTCTGATTTAATTTGCGGTGTTGATTAATATTCATTAGTGCTGTTAATAATTAATTGACATTATATTGTCTGATTAGTAATTGATTAATATTAGTTTGCATTATTAGTAATTAATTAATATTATTATTAGTAATTGATTGATATTAATTAGTTTTAATAGCAACTTATTGATATTAGTTAGTAATACATTAATTAGTGTTTTAGTTTATACACCTAGTTTATCTACTCACTTTGTCACCATCTTCCCCAGCAGGTCCAGCGGGCCCTGGTGGCCCCGGAAGTCCCTATATAGTATAAGAATAAGAATATGAAATATCTAAGAATTTTATTAGATGAACACCAATTTAGGGCATCTCTATGGAACACTTACACGATTTCCTGGCGTTCCGTCTCTTCCCATAAGTCCAGGAGCACCAGAATCACCCTAAAAATAAGAGCATGTTTTTAGAGCACTTTGAACATTTAAAGGGTAATCAAGTTAGAGCTATATATTTCCCTATCGTGATCTACATCAAAATAATCACCAAAACTAAAAAAAAAAGTAAAAAAATAAAGAAATCACTGGAATCTAAAGTTTATCTCCAAGGATCTAAAAAAAATCACAGAAAGGTACTTAATTGAAGGGTATAATTCGTATCAACCTCTACATGTTTTTTATTTATTTTTAAATTTGTAAATTTAAAATCCATTTGACACCTTGCGATTATAGTTGACGAATCAGATCACGACATCGAATATACGATATGCATAGATGTATTCTTAATTTGCAACAAAAAACAATACAAATTATCACTATAATTTTTTTTACTTAAGCGTGTAGTATTTTTTTAAAAAAAATGATTTCATGTAAACCAGAATTTCAGAGTTTATGTTTTTTTTTTTAAATTTAAATAAAAGTTAGTTTTGAAATTTCAATTTTCGACCACATTACTACATAAATTTGCATTCCATGAGATATTTCAGTTTTAACTTCATGAAGTTTTCTTCATTTCGTTTGAGTAAACCAATCGTTCAACATAAATTTAGAGAAAAAAAAACAATGTCTAATGGAGCTATATAAAATAGTTCTGGTGGTCAGTTTACTTCTGCATTTCTGAAGGTTGCGTATATACATTTTTCTCAATAAATTAAATCAGTATGTGATACGTTGCAACATATTGATGAAATCACGCGTCGTTCATATTAAAACCATCATATTCATGCAACAAAAATTTTTTTAAAGAATCAACGACCGTGCTTTTTGTAGCATTCTCCGTTATCAGTAACTGCACTGTCATTTTTGTTTTCACAAAAATACGTTCCGATTATTCATTAATAAGTTTTATTACTGTAAAGTTTTTTCAATAACAGCATTGAAGTTTTCTTTACACTTAATACCATAATTTGACTTGTTTAGAAAAACATTTAACAAAAAATGAACACTAAACGTATTTTGTATTCTGTGCGAAAAGTAGTTTGTAATTTTGCATTTTTAACAACTTTTGTCGTTATGCTACTATTTAGTAACTTAAGAGTGGGAAATACTGATTGATATTAAGCAAAAACGTCTATTTTGGCGAGAATTGCGGAAAAACCATGGTTTCTATAGCGTTTAAAAATATGTGGAAACAATTTAATCAATCTTTACATATTTTTATCCACTGCAATGGATTCTTTTAGCATTCAAACAAGGATTTATATATAAATGGCGAATGCAAACCGAGATTCTTTTTTTAAATCTTTTTTTGTTCAGCGTAGTCTATAGCTTATATTATAGGTGTACGGATTCACAATGTTCGGTGCTAAAAACTCTTTAACAGAATCTGATCAAACTATATAGGTTAGTTAACCTTTACAAAAGGGGGAAGCTTAGAAAAAAATTTCTCTCCATCATTCCAGCGAGTCAAGGTTGTATTTTTTTCCATTTATTTAACGTTTTATGCAATGCAGAAAAAAACCATACTGAATTAGATAAAACTTTGTAAACTCCTATTAAAATTTACAGGTTATTTAAGAAATAAAAACACCAATATTATGGTAAGATGTGAAGTTTTTACTCCTTCACTAAAAAAATAGCTTTTTGTGTTCTAAACAAAAATAAATAAAACACTGTGTTGCAAAATAAATGATTTTCTACAATTTGACAATGAAAAAAAGTATAATTCTACAATTTTTCAACTAAAACTTTTATTTTCAATTTCCTTTGTGTTGCACACAAAATTGGACATAATAGCCCTTGGCACTCCATGGGCTGTCCCTCCACTGAGTTGATTATATTAACCCAGTTACATAAGCGTTAGAAGTCATAGGATATAACAGATGATACAGTAGTTTAAGAATAAGATTTAAAATAACAGTTTAAAAACAGCCAGAAAAGTGCAGCTTACTTTATCTCCTTTAGGTCCTGATGGTCCAACAGATCCTGGTGGTCCGTCCCGCCCCTTCATCATAAATGAAGAAAAGAGAGTGATTAAACTAAATATTAAAATTAATATATTTATATATGCAACAAAATTTTTTTCCATAAAAACAGATTGCATGATTTCATGAAATAATTAAAACTGTATAACCTTGTCACCTGGTGGACCAGCGTCTCCCGGCAGACCCATAGCACCTTTTTCACCCTGAAATAATTAGAGAAATGGTTAGTGAAAATAGTGAAATAATCACCCCGAAATAATTCAAGATATTTGATTAAAACAGAATCCATGATTAAAAAATAAATACTCTATATTTTCTAACAAGATTTTTTTTGTAAGTTGTTCGGTCCAAAGATAACATTATGTTAATTCTTTTTACACATATCTGTTTCGAGAATGTTGTCTTTGAGATCGAATCTGAAACTACTTTTAATTAGAGCTCTTAGATCTAAACTACTAGAGCTCTTAGATCTAAACTACTAGAGCTCTTAGGATTTAACTATTAGAGCTCTTATGTCTAATCTCTAATAAAACTGTTGGAATTAATAGCTCTAATTTAGAGTAATGTTTTTAAATTAAAGTTTTATTTATTATTTACTAAATGATATAATTAGTTTCTGATAAAGCTTTTACGTCTAAACTACAGTAAAGTATCAGACCACAAATGATTTTTTATCCTTAGAGAAATTGGATCATAACTTTCAATCAGAGATTTTAAATCTATACTATATTTAGATATAAGAGTTCAAATATTTTGTTCCCAGAAGTAAAATTATTANTCATATATACATAAGTCATATATATATATATATATGTGTATATATATATATTTGTAACATAAAAAGCATCAACTAATCTTATCTTTCTATGTTATTCTTTTATCTAAATATTTTTCTTAATTCATTATTCTTAACGAAACGGTCTTCCTCACACTTTAATATTCACATTCTGTCTTTTAATCTAATATTCGTTCAAGTATGCATTAATTATCATTTTAACGTTCATCCCTCTAAGTAACGGTGAGAAAAAAGTTTCCCTGGACTTATTTAATAGACCAATTATAATTATCAAGTTTTCCCTTTTTCTTAAAATGAAAAATTTTCACGCTACAGTCTTATTAGAACGAGAGGTGGAAATAAGCAGATTTCAGGCATCAGGCTAAACGTAATTATTATTTATTGAGACAACGTTTAAATTTTTAATCGCTTTACAATATTAAAATTTATTATAACTAAAATGAAATAAAATTGATAATATTGATATAAAATTGCTCTTATGAGAATAAAATTGTTCTTATAAGAATTTTAAAAATATTATACAATGTACTTACTGGTGATCCTGGATTTCCAGGTCCACCAATGTCTCCTTTAGATCCTGGTGCCCCCTAAAAAGGAAAAGTAGAAACAATATAGCTTTAACATAACAGAGTTTTTTTTTCAGAAAGTCTGTTTAATTTTGTTTTTATTAATTTTTTAATAAATATAAAACTTTGTCAAACAGGCCAAAATGTTTTAGATCAATAAATTCAATACCAAAATTCAATTATTTCGAATCAATTTCAATAAATTCAACACAATTCAATAAGTTTAATAACAAAGTTCAATAAATTCAAATCAACTTAATAAGTTTAATAAATTCAAATCAATTCAATAAGTTTAATAAATTTAATAACAAAGTTTATTAAATTCAAATCAATTTGATAAGTTCAATAAATTCAAATTAATTAAATAAGTCCAATAAATTCTATAACAAAGTTAAATTAATTCAATAGAAGAGTTCAATAAATTCAAATCAATTCTATAACAAAGCTTAGATTATTGTTACAAAGAAATGCACAAAGAAAATGAAGGAATGAATAACAGTCTTGAGCAGTCTGGTTTTACTTGAAAATACTACACCAATAGATTTATTCTCTAATTAAGTATACCTAGTATTATACTCAATTAGAGGGTATTTAGGTGAAGATTAGAGTTTAGAACTGAAATGGTGTCCTCATTGCTTTTTGCTTTAGGTTTCATTAGTTTACTTAACACGTTCATGCCGGGGTGATCCACCGGTGGGTCATGCTAGATTGTCTCATCGGGCGGCTCACCGGAGTAAAAACTGATAACAAATAAATTTCAATTTTTTAGTTTTTTTCCGGAAATAATAAAAATCCATAACTACCAATTGTTTTTAACAGATGCAATTTTTATAATGAATTGCTTCTTCGCCGTGATAAATTTCCTTACAGTGAATTAATATTGTAGAGAATAGATTAACTCCTCCCGAATATTATCTAATATTGAAATAGTTCTTCTACCAGTATTTTTTCTTTTCCGTCCCGCTTTCAGGCGCAACAACAGGCTTGAACGTGTTAAAAAACGTAGCCTACTTGACAGACGTTGAACAGACTTGAAAAACGCTAGTCTACTTGGAAGTCGTAGTTTTGATAATTTTAAATTTAGTTCATTAATTTTAGTTTTGTGTCTCTTATTTTTTTTAGGTCGAAAAGTGGTCGAAAATTTATTTGGCGAAAAATTTTACTTGAAACAATCAGGAAACAATTGGGTACTTGCACTTTCAGAAGAAGAAGAACCGATATCCACACATGTGATCTATGACGTCAGTGCCAGCTGAACTTTGAGAAGCAAAATGGCGAATTAAAGTTAAGCTCAGTTTCTTCACATAAGTCATAAAATTAATTAAGGTGAAGTTGATTAAATATATCACACATCAAATTTGTTGAAATATAATTATTTCTCGTCTACGTCTTAACTTAGATTCATTATTTGCTTATGTATTTCATTGTAATCGTGATATATTTGTGTTTTGTGTACCTGGCCATTTTGATGCATAATTACTTGAGGACTCTGTGACCCGACAGATTTAATGTGCACCAGTCACCATTTATTACAAGGGGAGTCTTCGACCTGCTGGATTTGAACTCATGCAGTCCAGCTCCCTGCCAACCTGGATATCCCGGACATGAATTACTTTTATAACTATAATACAACCTATCAAGCCGTTATCAGGTAATCTCCCAATACTTGGTCCAGGAGTTCCCTTGTCATCTGGATTGGAACATTATTACAATTAAGGAAATTAACATTATGTAATTTATTCATTTTTCAGTGTCTAAAAAATGAAGATAATGCAATCAAACAATTAACAAATTATTTGATAGAATGAGTAAAAAACAATCTTTAGAACTTAACGATGCGTTAATGAGCACATTAACTAAGTAAAGTGTTGAACATTCTTGATTCCTCATCCTAGTTCATCTGCGGAATAGCTAGATAAGGTGCAGATTAATAGCTTTCAAATTAGAATTAAACAAGGTGACTTACAGCTGGTCCAGGATGTCCTCGATCTCCTGGAAAACCTGGTGGTCCAACAGCTCCAGCAGGTCCTTTTTCTCCTGGTGGTCCGGGAGGCCCCTGAAACACAATTCGTAACTAGTTAGTAGAAAAATTTAAAATTCTGTTTTAACAACTCTCTTATACTCTCAAAAACTTGATTGAATAAATGAGTTTCAAAATTGAATTAATGTCTTGAACTTCCTACTGAAAGAAATCATAAGAAGTGTTGATCGTCACATATTTACCAATCGTACTTTTGAGACAAAAATGTCATTTTTCGTTTGATAAATTTATAATTTAATGTTTTTATGATGTATTCGGTAAATATTTTACACAAAATCTGATATTTGCCAAACGTATTAAACACATTTATGAAAACAGAAAAAGTTGCATAATATTTAAGAAATCAACGGAGTAGTAAAGAAAAATAATAAAATTATATCGCAAAAAGAGGAATTGATTTAAAGAAAGAAGCAATTTTTTTTCAATTTCAGGTTCCATCGATAAAAAGAAACCAATGACTTATTTTATATTCTCTTCTGTGAAGCAATAATCTGATCCAATGCCCAACAAAAACAAATAAAATTACTAGCATTGAAAATTCAAAAATGTTAAAAAAAGTAACTATTTTTCAATTGAAGCTCTAATATTCGATAATAACAAGGTTTTACTTTTTAACAAAGAAAAATTAACAAAAAATAATTTAAAAATAAAGTAATCATTAATTTTCCATAAGTAATGTTGACTGCATTTAATTTTAATGGAATCGCATTATCATTTAGTTGTTGCGAAAGTCATTTTTATTGAAAAAAAAAAACTATAACTAAATCATTCACTTTATCAATTCCGCTTAAATGAAAAATTAAAGTTTTCGTGTACAAATAACAATATTAGAAGTGAATATTTTCTAAAGAACCAGAAAGAAGAAAGAATTTTATTTAAAAGAAATTAAGGAATCAGATAAACTAATATTTGATTAAAAGGATTGGGGACCCTTAAATAGTTATCCTAAATAGTAACAAGAGACTTGAATATAGACACTCACAAATAGCAAGATGCTTAAAAGATACCCTTTCTAACGCTATTTTTCGAGGCTCTGCCTCCAAGTAAAATAAAAATTTGTCTGTGTTTTTGAACAGGCAAATACTTAAATATTTTAAAAGTTATTAAAATTTTTTTTTAAATCTCCAATTTTGGCGGCATTTTTTCACCTAAATGAAAAATATCAAATTCATTGCTGTACTATCACTTTTTGCACATTTTTATGAGCCCAGGTAATGAAGCATTGAAGTAAGTTTTTAAATATTAAAAAAATTAGACCCCCAAACTCTTTTTACGTTCACAAAATTGTGGCTTTCCTCCTTATTGACGTTTTTCGCCATTTTCAAAATAAGTGCAGACAGCACTGTCTTTAGGTTGGCGAAACTTGGCCTGGCTTGCATTAAAATAATGCTACGATTTTAATGTAGAAAACTCACAAAATTTTGGAAAAGCAGATTGTTTGGCCTTTTTATAAGATGACTTCTTCTAGAACAGGGGTGTCAAACTCAAAAGCTAACTTGGGCCAAATAAACAATGCTTTACTTTAGGTGGGCCGCAAAATAAAAACAAAAAAAAAGAAAAAAAATTAATATTCATGGAGACAAATATTTTTATTTTGAATAGTACATTGTAATAAAGATATATAAAGTTAAATTATTGTTTGATACTTGACATCTTTTCTCTGCTACTATCTTTCCTATTTAGGAAGAAATTTTATTGGCCGAGACTACTTTTAAAATTGACCCAACGTGAGCGTTATTGATACAGTTTCGGACAGGAGATTTATTTCCATTCATAACAGAAAATAATTGCTCGCACTGATAAGTACTTTCAACATGGAAATAATTTCATATGCGAATTTTCGAGTATTTTCAAACCTAGCAGGTAAGTATTTGTAAAATTCAGGCGCACTCACTTCAATGAATTTTGTCTTCAAATTTGAGTCGTACTGAATCTCAATAACATCCATTTGCATATTACTGGGTACTGAGTCTATATTTATTGGGAAAATTGAAGAAAAAAAGCAAAATTTGTCTTCCAAAGAATTAAAATCTTTAAACCTTGTTTCAAATTCTGTTCTAAGATTTGAAATTTTTTCTGCGTATTTTTGATACGATGCAGTATCCCTGGAATGGCAGGTGCCGCAAGCCAATTAGAACTTTAGATTTTCGCTCGTACAATTTAAAATTATCCATATAGTTTATAAATAAAGTATATTCTAATTTTGTATGCTAGTTTTCTTTCTAATTTACATTTCTATTTTATTTTTACTTTGCGTCGGATATGTTGACTGGGCCGCAAAAATGTTCATCTCGGGCCGCATGCGTCCCGCGGGCCTCGAGTTTGACACCCCTGTTCTAGAAAGTTCTATTGGTGCCCACCCTGTTAACCAAGACAAATTAAATTTTCTTCTAAACTTTTCTGCCACTTTTTAAATTTTCCCCGGCCGAAACAATTCCGAAAAATGCATTCAAAAAGGAAATTAAAGATTGGGATCTATAGTGATTTTCAATTCGTTAAAATGGTTTTTTGTTGAAATTCAAAAGCTTGGTAGTTTTTATTTTTTTATTAGTTGAAAATAAAACTTTTACTAATAATGCTAATCATTCTGACATGGATTGTTTAGAACAAATATTTTAAAACTTACCGGAGGCCCTTCTTTACCGGATGGTCCAGGCAATCCAGGTTCTCCTGGAACTCCCTAAAACAGAAATTAAAGAAAGATTTGATAGGAAATTCCTGAAAAAATATCTTTAATCAGATTAAGTTTGATTTGCAGAAATTGTGAGTCATATTAATCACTATAAGTCATGTTAATCGTATAGTAATATAATCGTCGTAATAATAAAGTCATGTTAATCGCATATGCATATTCGAAAGGGAGATTTCACACTTTTACATTAGTTTCAGTACGCTACCGTACTTAATATGGAAATAATTGCGTACATGCTCATGTTTATTTTCAATGATACATATCTTTAGGTTATGTTGGCGTGATTTACACATCAGAGACAAAGCTACAAGCTCGCTGTTTATAGCTGTTAAATGATGTTTTCTGTTTAAGCCTACTTTCGAACTAAAAGCATGAACCATGGAATGCGAATTTATAGAAATCTGTTCATTAAATTTAGAAAGGAATCGAGAGATCTTAAAACCATATATTCATTCAATGAAAAAATAATTTTTGTTTAACATTATGTGGTTGTTTAATCGCGCTTGTTCAATAAGAAACTAGGTATATTATCTCTATTTTAACATTATAAATTATATTTATCTAAACTATGCAATTTAGTTAAAAGAAGTTAAATAATCAATAGAAGTTCAATAATATTTTAGTATTGATAGTAATAAGCTGCATTCTTTATCGCTGATTTCATCAAAATCTATAATCTACCTAATTTTTCTGCTGACAGAACAGCAGTTTTATGTAGATCAAAGCATCTTGAATCGCATGCCACAGCTTTAAAGAGATAGTCTACATTCATTGTAAATGTTTGTTTTGTTGTTATACCTATTTTGTTGTTGTCAAATGCTGCACCTAATCCAGTCGGGGAGCCACTTATTGCAAAAAGACTTCACCTAACTAGAAATATATTGAAACCTCTCGGGAGCGACCATTTCAGAGTGAAATGGTCGTTAATGGAGGTTTGTCGTTCATCCATAGACTTCAAAATGTTATCGAAAGTACATGATTTTAATTTTACTCAGTGTCATTTTCTTGGTGCAGAAATGCCACTTGTGTTGGCGTCATGAAAACTGGATCTATGAATAAAATGCTGCGTCCATAAAAATTATCCCTTCTGATATAATTATAAGTAAAAACAAATTTTCCAATGAAGAATGATAGAACTATTTTAAATAGTTATATCATTCTAACTGAAATATAGAAAATACGAACTACGGGAAAATGCAATGGACTTACTGGAATACCCGATGGTCCGATATCACCTGAAGGTCCAGGTTCTCCTGCTGGTCCCTAGAATAGAACAAATCTTCAAGTATATTCTAGTCTCAATTTTCAGAATAACATTACTTACAAATAAAAGAGACTAATTACTTACTTGTGGTCCCACAACTCCTGGCGGCCCTGGTGGTCCGATAGGACCAGGTTCACCCTGAAAAAGAAAAGGAATCGTGATTACCCTTAATCATTTGATCGAAAATTTAATTATCTGAAAGAAATTTGAACTTACTGGTGGTCCTCTTTCTCCCGAGATTCCAGGTGCTCCATCTTTTCCTCTTGTTCCCTTTAAATAAGAAAATTATAAATGAAAGTAATCGTTACGTTGCGCAAAAGAAAACTATTTGACTAAATAAAGTTTGGGGTTTTCATTTTGGGTTGGAACGCTTAAAATGACAGAGACATATTAAAGAATTTATCATGTCATTTGAACATTTAAATAAAAAAGGAAATTCCCCCAAAAATTAGCGTTTGAAATCCTATATCATTTTAAATGTTCAAACTCTAACTTTGAACGTAACAAATTCAATAATTTTTGAGAAAATACCGTATATAATGTATTTCGTGCACATAATAATAAATAAAATTGATATCAATAACAATATTTCTCTTGAGTTATTGGGCTGATTTGGCGATAACATGTCAATTAGATACATTAAACACGACGCGAATTATATAAAGAAAAATTCTACAAAATCCGATAAGTCATCACACCAAAATTAAATACTCATGACTAATTATGACACGTTTCTTTTTAATTCAGAATTTCACTAAAACTTTAGAGCTGTTCTAGAAGTTCTGCAAAAATAACCTTTATTACCCTATCTGGTCAAAAGTCTCTGGACACCAAGTGGTACACACTCAAGTTTAGAGGGATATATTAATTATGATATTGGTCCCCTTTTTGAATCTATGATTTAACTAACTAAAGTGCATGTGCAGTCAATATATGTATTCATTTTTAATTTTGGGTTAATTTTCAGCTTGAAATAATGATGAGTGCTAATATCTAGTTTGATATAAACTATCTCTAAACATATTACAAGTAGTCTGGTACTGTCATCTGGAAAAAAATGCCGTTATGAAAAGCATGGTAGCATGGTTCAAAACAAATTTGCAATTTAGCTTTGCAATAGGGTGGTCTAAAAAATCAATGTTGATATCACGATGTATGTTCTTATTTCGGATAAACCATCTTGCTTATATTATTTTCTGAATATTTTATTCTGGTATCCTTTTAGTTTCTCTAGGAGTGATGGGGAGATGTTGCAGTAGTCTGGAGATGCGTATGAGACGGATCATTGTGACGCTGAGTAAGCTTTCGAATCTGAGTTCCATTTTAGAGTTCTGAAGAAGAATTTGTAATTTGTGACAGACTGTGTGTGCTTGTGCTTTTATTGATAATTGCATGATATGATTTTTCCAATTGTTTTTTTCTCTGTTAATGACCTGACCAGGGTACTTTGCATTTCTTACAATGAGGATAGTTTCGTAAAAGGGAACAACTTGGTTTTTTCGGAGAAGGATTTTCTTTTTATCTTGAATAATTAATAGTTTCGATTGTTGTCCGTTAACTTTAAACTTCCGAACTAGACACCAGGTTTCTATTACACTCAGCTTTCCTTGAAGTTTTTCTAGGGCAATGTTGGGGTTTTTGGACTTAACGGCGATTCCAGTGCATGAAATGCTGCGATACTATTAAAGTCTTTTCTATCCACAGGAAAGTCGTAGGTAAATAATACAAATATAGTATCGGCCGAAGAATATTTTCATGCTGTTATTTTTCTATTTGTTGACTTCATGCTTTTCAAATTAACTTGAAAGGTCAAGACATCTTGGGATGCGATTGGAGTCTCTGACTGGGATCGGAGCATGCACTGGTGCCCGCATGCGCAAGAGAGAGCAGAGGCTCTTATCAAAAGAGGCGTCCAAATGATGTGGCAGTCCGTATGAGGACAGGATGGCGTTCGCGCTGCAAAATTCGACGGTTGAGGAGCAGCGAGGTGTTATCCGATTTCTACAGCGGGCAGCTGTCCAACGCACAATTTACGGGGAGAAATGTGTCTCTGACAAGTCTGTCAGAAAATGGAGTGATAACGCGCGTCCACACGTCTGCAGAGTCACACACATGGAACTGATCAAGTTCAAGTGAGAGACGTTGGACCATCCGCCCTACAGTCCAGACATGTCGCCCTGCGATTTCCATGTGTTTGGTCCACTAAAGAAACACCTGAAGGGGAAGAGCTTCAATTCGGACGACGTACTCACGGACGCTGTGAGGGACTTGGTCTTGTCACGGCCACAGGATTTCTGGGAATCCTGCTGCTTGTTCATCAATGGGATCATTGTGCTCAGGTCTATGGTGTATATTTTGAATAAAGTTTACATTTGTACCCACCGTGTCATTTGATCACCCCTTGTATCATTGTATAAATTAAAATCAGTGCTTAATGTGTTCGTAGAAACATTAGTCACTATTTAATATTTTTAAAACCTATTTTAAACTAGGTAATCCGTTCTGCCCTGCCTTCTCCTCTACATGGACATAATAAGCAGATAATAGGCAATTCGCATTTTTTATTTCATGTAAAAACGTGTTTGGCTTTCGTTTACTTTTCCACTTGTTACTTTCGTATGTTCTCAAATGACCAACTTGAGTGACTGAACATTTCATGTTGAAGTCTTCTTGTCATGATCTATTATCATTTGACCCACTGCCCAATATATATAATTTTATAATCATTTTAATTACAACATCAGTTATAAAGAAAGAGTAGTATAAAGTTTTATTTAATTAGAAATGAGATTTGGTGCAAGTCATAATGCTTTCATACCGGAGGCCCTGGAGGACCGGCGAAACCTCTTTGACCTTGAACGCCTTGTAGTCCTCTTTCTCCTTGAGGTCCTGGGGAACCTGGTTCTCCAGTACTTCCCTAAAAAAATTTAGTTTGATTGTAAATGAAACTGAGTTTTTAAAATAAATTCAATGGAAAATACGATTTAACCTTAGTTATGCCTAAAGCAAAACATACATATAAAATAACAACATGCATATCAATACAGGGTTATTCATAATTCCCTCCGTTTACAACAATCTTATGTTTACTACAACTGGCTTCAGTGGTACATGTTACTGCCATCTACCGGGAACTGCTTAAATTGAAACTTGAATACTTTCGAAATAATTTCATATGTTCTTCTTTGCGACATTCGTCTTCGTTTTTTTACTATAACGCTCCGAAACCCCGGAAGGAATTATGAATAACCCTTTTTTTGTCGTATGCCTGTTTAGGCAGTCGGGGTGCGATTGCTCCTGTTTTTCAATGGCGCCATCTATGGCCAGGAATTCGACTTCTGCCACGCCATTCAGACAACCACAACCCGTTTATAGGGCGGGTCACATGCACACTCAAAAGAGAAAGGACATAGAACACAGAGAGAAAGAAACATCCATGCCTTGCCGGGGATTCAAACCCAGGACCTTTCTGATGCAAGGACAGTCCCCTGCCCCCTACACAGGCCGGTCGGCATGATTAACCCTGTATAGTAAATAAAAATGAAATTAACCCTACTTATAAAGGTATATTACAGTACTTTTTATCCCTGGATAATTAACTGAGTGTAAATAATAATAAGGTTCTAAAAGCGGAACAGAATCTTGGAAACTTTTGAAATATTCCTCCGCTTAATGTTAAGTTTACAATTGTCAAGTATGGTACAGACCGAGATTGAGATGGGCTGATTCTGTGGAGTCTGATTTTTTTGAAATTAATGAAAAGAATTGGAGATCAAAGATAAATCGGAAGTCGTTATGGAGAAATCTTCCGATGAAGGCATTGGCCCACATTGAGCTGTGTGGCCAACTATGATGTTGATGAATATTATGTTTACAAGGTGAACAGTGAACAGGTTTAAGAATCTCGAACGCGATCGGTAAAAAGGCAATCTGTTGACGGGCTAAATTTTAAAGAAAGATTTATTATTAAGGATGCATTTAAGTTTAATTGTAATTTTACCATTCATCAGATTTTTCTGTATTTATTTCTAAAAGATGGAGATCCATAAGTCGACGTAAGAAAAATATACCATTACGTAAAATATTTAAAATATTAGGGTTGTCACATCTTTGTGTTATCTTCAAACATCAGGCTTTTAGCTAAGGTTAAATGAATTTACAATTGATTCAGTTCCACTTTATGAGTTGATAACCTGTTTAAAAGAATCGCCTATGCACTGCAAGTTTTTAACTTATACACGTCCCACTGTAATTTTTTTAAAAAAAAAACTTATATGGCTATTCTTTCACTATAATGATAAAAATATTGCATAAGTTGCTTCAAAAATACATCAACGAAACTGTTTTTACGAGAAAATGAAATTAATTTTAAAAATAGCTTGTTTTGACATGTAAGAATAATAATATGTTTTGAAGAGTAACAGATTTATTCTTAGAGTAACATATGTAACATATTTTTAGCATATTATAATCGCAATTTTTGGGGAATTTTAGAAACGCAATTAATTCTAAATATTTTAGTACACTGAAAAAAGTATTTTATTCCAATTTCGAACACATAAAAGAACAATATTTGAGCAGACATTTATGAAACTTTCTCCAACATTTTTAAAATTCGGTAGATGAAAACTATAGTTTTCGGAGACCACGTCTGAAAAATATAAATCACAGATAAAAATAAATGAATAAATATAAAATCAAAACTGTATTTATATAAATTAAAAAGAAGTATATCGAAATTTTCTGATTGAATAAATATTTTCTGTTAATTGTTAGCATAGATACTAATGCAACAAAAGATTAACAAATAGGAAAATATTAATTAAAGTTTTAATTTTTCAAGGGTAATATTAAAAATACAGTTTTTGTTAGAATAGATCACAGAAAAAAATTTCTATTCTTTACTAGTCTATTTTATCAACAAAAAAAATTTGTGAGCAATATTTAAATTTCTAATATTGACGATTCCACAAGTCAATTATTTTCTCTTCTAGATTTAATGTTTGCTGCAAAGCAATTAAATAAATATTTCTTTTTATTTTCAAATTATTTACTTTATCTCCTGGTGGTCCTGTTTTGCCTTGTCTTCCACGAACTCCACGATTTCCCTAGAAAAAAGTGTACAATTCCATAAAGATTTAGAGTCAAAATATCACAAAATATGATAAATAAATTTTGAAAATACAAAAAACTGTATTAACTGTAACTGATTTAAAATAACACAGTTATAATATTCATACCTTGATGTTTGTATTTAATAATAATGATAATTTAAGACGCACTTACTCTGGGTCCCTGTGGTCCACGGTCACCAGGTAGCCCAACGTGTCCCTAAAAATGAATGTTTCATCATTAATTGCGTAATAACTAAAAATGAGTTTTTCACCATTAATCGTCTAAAACTAAAAATGAGCGTTTCACCATTAATCATATAAAACTAAAAGTGAGTATTTCACCATTAATCGTCTAAAACTAAAAATGAGCGTTTCACCATTCATCGTGTAAAACTAAAAATGAGTGTTTCACCATTAATCATGTAAAACTAAAAATGAATATTTCACCATTAATCGTTTAAATCTAAAAATGAGTCTTTCACCGTTAGCTGTGTAAGACTAAAAATGAGTCTTTCATTAATCGTGTAAAACTAAAAATGAATGTTTCATCATTAATCGCGTAAAAAACTAAAAATGAGTTTTTCACCATGAATCGTCTAAAACTAAAAATGAGCGTTTCACCACTAATCATATAAAACTAAAAGTGAGTATTTCACCATTAATCGTTTAAAACTAAAAATGAGTTTTTCACCATTCATCATGTAAAACTAAAAGTGAGTGTTTCACCATTAATCATGTAAAACTAAAAATGAGTATTTCACCATTAATCGTTCAAATCTAAAAATGAGTCTTTCACCGTTAGCTGTGTAAGACTAAAAATGAGTCTTTCATCATTAATCGTGTAAAACTAAAAATGAGTGTTTCACCATTAATCGTGTAAAATTAAAAATAAGTGTATCACCAATAATCGAGTAAAACTAACATATAAAAAAACACTGTCAAAATATTATTAATGTAATACAACATATAAAAGTCATTAAATCCTTTTTTAAAAGTGAAATTGTTCTTCATTGCTTTGCTATCACTCTTAATCGTTCGGGAGTATTCAAATTGATTATTTTCTATCACTTTTAATTAAATAAAATTTAAAGAAAAGAAATAAATATTATTTTTATTGTAACTAAAATATTAAATACCTTTAACTGAGCTATTGCTTTAGACATAAACAATGTGCCACGACAATCTTTTTATGAGTTTGCTTTAAAAATAATTACGTAGTTATAAATATAATCATTAAGTTTCCAGTATGATATGTATTCCAGTATATATGTTATATAAAATACCTATTGTTTCATGCATATGCTATTAATAAAAATTAAGTGTAAGATATTTGTATGTTTATTTGTGCATCATTTTTTAAGCACTATTTTATTTTATGAATCATTTATAAACATTTACACAAACCAAATAATTGCCCTAAAAAATACACATTTGAAAACATCATGAGGGGGGGGGGGTTGCCAGNAAGTAAAGTTTAATTTGAAATGAGGAGGGGGGTTGCCAGAGCCTACGAAGAGGTTGGACTTATTAATTATTGTATTCTTTTAATGCCACAAAAATAACAAAAACTATTCAAGCACACCATGAAATATGATTCAATAGAGGATACGACACCAACCAATAGGAAACAAAATATTTAATTACTTACCCTTTCGCCTTTATCGCCCTTTTTACCTGGTTTTCCATAAAAACCTTTTTCACCCTAAAAAGTCAGAAAACATAGCTTATTTATATTATTTTAACAATAACATAATGATTATTGGATTCAATCCTAAAAATTTTTTAACACTTCGTAAAGATGACTAATAAGTTTGAAGATAACTTTTTAAAATATGTAAACCTGAATTTACAACGTAAATAAGTTGAAAATATAATTTGAGATGTAAATTATGCTCTTAGTTGTAATTAGCAACAAAAAAAAATAGTTTTTTTATAACTTTTAAAAGTTTGGTCGAATTTTCAATCTGAAAAGCGCCATAGTTGCCCTTGTTTATAGGTTAAAGTTTAGATTCAAGCCATAGTTGCCCTTGTTTATAAATTAAAATTTAGTCTCTAGCCATAGTTGCCATTTATGACATTGAGTTTAGAACAGTCGCACTTATTAACTCTAGCATTGTTTCATGGAATAGCAGCTGTTTTTTATCGATATAAATATTTCTAATGCTATATAATCACATTGAGATGCGAGAAGTAATCTCGAAGCAGCAAATTATGAGGACGACAAATTTGTCGCCAGAGGGCGTTCAGTCTATTTATGTTAGTGTTAGTATTACCCGTATTAGTAGGCTTCAAACATCAATGATTATGTTATTATAAACTTAAATGAAAAATTTAAAACAATAAAATTATTATTTTTAATAATTATTGTATACATTTTGAAGATAATAATGTTTTTTCTATATTTACTTTTGCCCCGGGATGTCCAGGATAACCAGGAAATCCTGGTATACCTATTTTTCCCTGTAAATAGAAAATAAATTTTATTAATTATTCTGTTTCATTCAACAGTTTTGAAGTTAATTATAACTGTTAAAATTAATTCACTTTTTCACCAGTTGGACCAGGTGGCCCCATTTCTCCTCTTGGACCTTCAAAGCCCTATTGAATAAAATTAAATATATCAATAAATCTAAAAATAAAATAAAAATTAGAATGATATTTAAATTTACTTATATAACAATAATTTTAAACGTTCTTGATAGTTTTAACGAGCTATACTAAAAATTGTTATATTTATAACTTTTCACTTTTCAGACCCTAAGACGTTAAAGTAAAAAAATAAATCGAATATTTCCAAATAAATTCAATATCTCTTAAAATAAACTTTTTACGGACTATTTGTAAACCTCATTAGTCCAAAAAATCTTTATAATTGTTGACAAATTCTGGTTGCCTTGTTACTCATACACTACAAAGTTTTATGTATTTATCAGTGGTAGCGAACTAAAGTCAAATTTTTTAAAAAAAAATATCTCTTTATATAAACTATATAAAACTTGACCAAAATTCTTGAGCTATCCAATTTCTAACTGACATTTAATTTTTTCTGTTTAACACGCTGAGCGCCGCGTCAGCCATCGGTGGCTGACACTGGACTTTCCATTTAGGCCGGTCAGCCGCCGGTGGCTGACCCTGAAATTACATTTAGGCTGCGTCAGCCACCGGTGGCTAACACTGAAATTACATTTAAGCTGCGTTAACATACCCTCCAACTGCTACGGAATTTCCGTAGTTTCAGAAATCTTCTTTTCAGACGGTAGCAAAATTAATGTATTAATATTTTAAAAAAATTAATTTTAGCGTAACTTGTCCACTATTACTTATAAAAGTGCAGGCCATCTGGCTAGATTCTTAAGTTCTGATAAAAGTTTTATGAGAGATCCATTTGCTTTAAAAATTTCTACTTTGGTTCGCTACCACTAGAAAGAATTATTTTCAAAATCCACATAAGTTGGAGGGTATGCGGTAACCACCGATGGCTGACTCTGAATTTAGGCTGGGTCTGCCACCGCTTGCTGAAACTGACCTTTCACATAGGCCGCGAAAAACAGCTGGCTGACAGCGTATAACACGATATAGAACTATAAAATTTACGCTCTTTTATGGAATAGCCGAAAATTTATTCAAAATTTACTTAATTATTGTGATCCTTGGTTTAATAAATTCAATTTAGTAGATTTTTATCCACCACTACTTCTATATAATTCGTAGGCTTATATAATTCACCACTTTTAAGAGACATGTCATGATATTCCTTCTAAAAAATAGCAAAATCCGTCTAACAATTGCAAATTTAGTTTGTAGTTATTTACCGTGGCCTAATGGGCAAGAAATATAAAATTAGCGTGGCCGTTCAACATGTTAAACTATTTATATGTAATGGCGAACGAAATTCTTTTGATTCTAATTTATTAGGTTGCATTTTATTTTAAACTTACTAGTATATAAACTTTTAATCCTTTAGGAGTATTCGAATTAATTGCTTGGCTATCATTTTTAACTCTTTCGCGCCGACTGTCACAAATAAGTGCCAGCATAAAACCGTATCAACCAGGGTAAAACGATAAAACTGGTAATCAAAATAATTCTTCAGCAGTTTATTTGTGGGCGGAGTTATAATTGTTTGATTTATTTAATTCACCATTACTTTGTTCAAAATAAAACTATTNAGAGATTTCATTTTCAAATATGAAATCCAGAAAACTAACTTAATAGCCCTTATCATTCTTGCTATAAGTTTGTCTTTTCCCTGCAACTCCAAGTTTAAATTATTTAGTTTTTCAATTATGTCTGTTATGAAAGACAAATCTCCTAGCCTAAGAGGATTTCTTAGTTCTAAAAATATTTGATTTTTGGCTGCAAGATAATTTTTTATTTCTTCGATTAAATGTATAAATCTATCAAGTACTTTGCCTTTACTGAGCCAACGCATTTCAGCATGTAAAATGAAGTCAGCAACATCAGGATTTTGTAACAGGGCCTTGAAAAGTCAAAGTCGCAAAAGAGCTGCTAGAATTAAGTTAACTATTTAGGTAATAATTTTCATTACGTGTAACAATTTTAGTAATTTATTAAATTAATTTTTGCATATCATTTAATGGGAAAATGGAAAACTAAAATATTTTATCGTTGGGCACAAGCAGCGGGCACACCAAGACCGATTGACGGGCGCCATGGTGCCAGCGGGCATAGGGTTGGAGATCCCTGTGTTAAACTATTTATATGTAATGGTGAACAAAATTCTTTTGTTTCTAATTTATTAAGTTGTATTTTATTTTAAACTTACTAGTATATAAACTTTTAATCCTTTAGGAGTATTCGAATTAATTGCTTGACTATCGTTTTTAATCCTTCAGGAGTACTCAAATTGCTTGCTTTGCTATCACTTTCAATCCTTTAGGAGTATTCGAATTAATTGCTTGGCTATCATTTTTAATCCTTCAGGAGTACTCAAATTGTTTGCTTTGCTATCACTTTTAATCCTTTAGGAGTATTCGAATTAATTGCTTGGCTATCATTTTTAATCCTTCAGGAGCACTCAAATTGATTACTTTGCCATCATTTTTAATCCTTCAGGAGCACTCAAATTGATTACTTTGCTATCACTTTTAATCCTTCAAGAGTATTCAAATTGATTACTTTGCTATCACTTTTAATCCTTCAAGCGTATTCAAATTGATTGCTTTGCTATCACTTTTAATCCTTCAAGAGTATTCAAAGTAGGATTTAAAAGTATCATCGGTAAATATAGGTTTTAAATAATTTTTGCAAGTTCTTTAAAATAATTCTCCATTAAACTAAAATAATTTACCTTTGGTCCTTCAGGGCCTTCAATACCGGATGTACCATCAGGTCCCGGTACACCTTGATCTCCTTTAGGTCCGTAGTCCCCTTTTTGTCCATCTGAACCACGTGACCCCTAAACACATATAGAGCAATGAACTATAATCATTTCAGAATTACATTGCTTGGTTTAATTTGATAATCACTACTGATCATACATACTTTTAACTTTAAAATGCAACGTATCAGAGTATAACTGTTAATGTAACAAATGTAACAATTAAGTTAAAAGTATAGTTGTTGAAAAATTAAAAAAGAACTAGTATATGTATGTTTACACTTTTGCGTAAAATACGAGAATATTTGTCATAGGGTATATAAATGAAATAACTTTTTAAAAAAAACATTAAAAAAATTCAATTTTTGTGTTTAAAAAGATCGAAAATGGCAAGTTTCAAATATTGTTATTAAAACAGTTGTTCAAATCTGAATAAAAACTAAATTTTGATTTAATTGGAAAAAAGTCATTTATCACGATAACAGACTCCAAGAAATTTGGATTTCATACAGCCTTGTCTTAAGCTCAGGGCTATATTGAGATAAACTACACGTAACATATTAATTTTCAGAAAAGTTCTTCTGCTCATAGAACGATTGTTCTTAACGTTGATTATTTTGCACTTTTTGCACTTCCGCTGAATAAATTATTTTGCAGTTACATTATCATGGACATTAAAACAATCGTGATAGCTCATGCGTTACACGTTTTCGTTATAAGAAATCATTGCATTCTAAACGAATTTCAATAAACTTACTGATTAATTCAATTAAATGATCGATTTAACTTACTAATTGATTAATTTATCTTATTATTAGTGTTTGATTCGATTGATTGTTATTATTAATCTATCTGACATTTAATTTACTAATAATAAATAATTTGATTGATTCATTTAACTAACTAATAATATTTAGTTCTATGGAGTAATTCATCTAACGCGTTATTTCTAGTTTGTTAAATTGTTCGAAACATTTACCTTACTATTCAATTTATTAATTCATTTAACTAATTATTTGATTCAAATCGGATAAGCTTAGTATTACTTATTGATTAGATAGATTCATTTGAATTACGATTATGATTTGATTCGGCTGATTCATTCATTTAACTATTACTAATTGATTGGGTTTGTTTATTCATTTAAATTAATATTACAAATTTTTTAACTGGATTCTTATTTTGTAGTATTAAGAAAAGTTTTTTATGAAAAAAATGGTAGTAGTTTAGTATCTGAATTAAATGGAAAATTTCTTTAGTTAGCTACCAATATGCTTTAAGAACATAACAGCTCATTAATTACAGAACATGAAATCACCCAAAATATTTTGTCTGTCTATTGTAAATATTAAGAGAGAAAGATTGGGGTTATCAGTCTTCAACATTTTGTAAAAGCCTCTCGTTTTAAAATGGAACATTAGCGTTTATACGGTTTTTAATTCATGATTGAAACTTCCTCAAAACTAATCGTCACGTGATGGAGAGTTTAAAGATCCTCACGGGTTCTAAAGGCCTCGAACAACCAAATGATAATGGCGTTTCTGCTGTTTTTAAGGCGACGTTGTCTATCTGTTCTAAACTACAGAAGTTTTATTTTAAAAAAAAATTTGAATAAGTAAAATATAAATATTTTCAGAAACGCATAAACATATTTTCCATACTTTTTACATTATTTTGTATTAATTTAGGCCAAAATAAGACTATATTTATCATTTTTAAATTATTCGTGACTATTATTACCAATATATATATATATACATACACCGAGATGCCAATTTGCTTCGGATAGCAAATAAATATTTTCGAGTGGTAGCTCATCAATGTGTGATTTTTGTAAATTCAATTTATTTGGTTCATACCCACCACTATTTTTGAATAATTCAAAGGTTTATATCTACCACTTTATTGCTATTAAGTCATGCAACACCATTTAAAATGTACGTAAAATATTTGAAAATTTTAGTTTATAGTTTTCCGAATTTAAATTTAGTATGGCCGGAGCAGTTGTCGAAACAGTTAATTTTTCTTGAAGAATTATTAAAAATGAAATAATTTTTGTTTTTTTTCATTACAAGTATTTTATTTTTTCGGAACAGTTGTACCCTATTCTTGAATAATAGAGATTAAAATAATTTCACTTAGAGAATAAAAAGAAATTTTTTTTTCTAATCTCGAAACTAGAAATGTAAGCATAAACATAAGTACTAACATTGCGGAAAGATAAGTAAAAGTATAACCATATATGTAAAAGAAAGAATTTTTAAAATTAATTTTTACCTTTTCTCCTTTTTCACCAGCAGATCCTCTCACTCCCTGGTCCCCCTAAAAATATAGTTCAGATGTTGAATAATTAATATATATTTTTTTAATTTTTTATAAACAAAATAATTCTTGAATTACTCTTTACAATCATAGAAAAAACATGACACTGTACTTCATAATCGTAGGAAATATATCAAATTGTTCCTCTTTGTATTCTTAAGAAAAACGTACCATTACTTGATGTTAATGTTAGCAAAAAAATTTACATTATTCTTCATTATCGTATGGGGAAAATTTAAATTATACTCCATACTCTTAAAGTAAAACTTTGCAATTTTTTCACAATCTGATAAAAAGACATTAAATTATTCATTATAATCTTCGGAAAAACAGCAAATTATTCTTCATAATCTAGGGGAAAAACATTATAATATGTTTAGATAATATTATGTATCGATATTTATATTGATAGATATCTATGGATTCAAATAAATAACAAATGTTTTGTTTATTGTTGACATTTGTTTTCGTTTTTATATTAAAAGCGTATAAACATTGATTGTTAATCATACAAAAAATTGGAAAGAAAATCAGCAAGGCACTTACCTTAACACCTCTTTGTCCGGGAAATCCCATGGGTCCCTGTGGTCCAGGACCACCCTGAAAAAAAAATTACTTTAATATTTATGATACAAAAGGAGAAGTTCATTCGAATTTTCGATTAAATTATCAATACTTTATAACCACCCAAGTAGTTTAAATGACTACTTTTTTACTAGTTAAGTTAGGGTTGTAGGTTACACGCACCGAAAACCAAGGCAAAAGAAAATTACTTACTGGATCTCCTTTGGCTCCAGGAATTCCAGGTTCACCAGATAAACCCTAAAAAACATGTTTTTAAATATCCATTTGCATAAAAAAATAAATCGAAAAACATGTTTCTAAGTATCCATTTACATAAAACAAATAAATCGAAAAACACGTTTTAAAGTATCCATTTACACAAAACATATAAATTGCTAATAATTTATTTAAAGCCCAACTATAATTTAATTTCACTCTCAAAAAGAGCAGGGGAAAAAACCTTTCGATGGGTGTAATCAATGATTATAAATAACTATTATAATAAATTCATTAAAAATTAGCTACCTCTAATTACCAGTTTAATCACTCTTGCGAGCCCGTTGATCCGTAAATCCTCATTGATTGGTATGATATTTTAGAAATAATACATTCCGATAATTAATGCAGATGAATGCACTTGTACTGGATATTTCTGATAAGTAAGCACAGCACCAACGTCAGTGGTATAGGGATCATGGGTTAGAATCCCCTTGCCATCCGGCTAACCATGAAAGGTTTCCGTGGTTTTCCTCCTCATGTAACGCAAAGACAGATTAGTTTCATCAAAAAGTCTTTCGATGTCAAAGTTCTATCAATGCTTGATCCAGAAGTTTCCTTGTCTTCTGGATTGGGTTCAAAATTACAAGGTACGGAATTGAACATTGGTAGTCGTGAACTGAATGTTTGGTCGCCTGTTCAATGACGGTTTTTAAAACAAGTATTCCACGAAAACTCTTTTTCTATAGTTCGAAATGTTATATAAATAAAAAGTTGTTAGAGTGATCGAATAATTGCTAAAAAAGTTTTTAGCCAAATAGAAATTTATCTAGGTGACCCAAAAAGGTCAAAATCAAATTTTAGTGTCAAAAAAATAAAGATTTGTCTTTAAAAAATCGTAAAAATAAAATAAAAGTTTAATTTTCAAGTAATTTTAGAATGTTAAGTAACAGTGAAACCTTATGTATAAAATGCAACAATTAGGTCAAGCGGTATTTATATAAAAATTTGACCTGCAAATTGAAAATGTAATTCTAACTCTAAATAAAAATTACATTATTAAAAAGTTGATTCCGGGTAACCTAAATGTTGCATTTCATGTATAATTTTTTGTATTGTTACTTTAAATTTTTTTTACTTAAAAACTAAGATAAGTTTTATGTTTTTGCTTTATCTAAGTAACATTTCATGTGATCACTGACCACAATGTCAACTTTTTATTGACTTGAAATTTTAAATTTCGAAAAAAATTATTTCTGTGATACACTCAATTAAATACAAAAATTTAATAATAATTTAATTGAATACTGTATCCGCACAGTTTCGAAGCGCCATCTAGAAAAACATGTGACATAGAGAGTGAGTGTGTGTGTGGAAGGAGAACCGTAAAGAGCTACAAAACCGTGCGGATACAAATACTTTATATTGAATACTTCGGATTGAATATTTAATTGTACGAAAAGATAAATAATTAAAATGTATGCTTACGTGACGGTTAGCTCTGGTAAATTTTTAAAAAAATGCTTACATTTTTTATTCAATTTTTAATTCACTACCACTTAGAAAATCATCCACGGTGACTGACGGAGTCTTGAAGCATTAACTTTACAACACACTAAGAAACTTGCTATTACATTTTGAGTGTTATGGGCAATTACGTGGCTAAAATAATTATTAAATCTTACCGGTAAACCATCCGCTCCAGCTAAGCCAGGAAGGCCTGGTTTCCCTCTCGGCCCCTGCAAAAAAAAATGAATAAAAATTTATTCATAAATTTTTTTTATAACTGAATAAAATTTATGCATTTTTTAAAAAAATGTATAAATAATTAATGAATTTTTTTAAAGAAAATCTATAATAATAAGAAATCAATATTATAAATTATAAAAAATTTATTAATTTTTTATTACTTTTTGTTCGTTTATAATTTTTGAGAATAATTTATAAAAGCTCATTAACAATTTTATAATAGAAATATAAACTGAAGATGGATTTATGTATAAAATAATAATAATAGCATTGCGTCGATGCCAGTAGTAATTATAAATTTTAATTCTATTTAAATAAAATGCACTTACCGTTAGGCCTTGTGGCCCTAAAGGTCCTTGAGGCCCTGGTGGACCCTAAAAAATTAAAAAATAAAAATCATCAAAATAATAATAAACCCCCTGTGGCCATATGTCTACCCTAGGCCATCAAACATTTATACAGTTCCAGCCGTCACTCTGATCGCACTAAAAATAATCATATTTATCTTATAGTTTTGAACAATGTGGTTCACTAAATATTGAGGAAATATATAAAAATCAAAATTATTTGTTACACTTAAATCATTACCCAACATGTTATGATAATAGTTATTTACTTCTTAAATTATTACCCAACATGTTATGCTAATAGCCTATTGAGTTCTTAAATCATTATTAAACATATTATGCTAATATCATATTTACTTCTTAAATATTTAACCAACATATTATGTTTATAGCATTTTTACTTCTTAAATCATTATTCAACGTATTATGCTAATAGCGTATTTACTTCTTAAATCATTACCCAAATATTACGTTACTTCTTAAATTATTACTCAATAAATTATGCTCATCTAACTGAAATGATTTTTTTCCAGTATGCTAACAATGTATAATCTAAATACCATAGCAAAAGGTTAATATAAATTTAAAAATAATAAGAACTTTACATAGAGATAGTGATAAAGCCGACAGAAAATAAAATTTTGAAGGAAAACGGTCGTAAATTTCCAACTGAGTGTAATATTTAGTTCCCAAATCATCCAATGGAATATTGAATTTAAACTACATATTTGCTTTACTACAATTTTCTTTACGTGATTACTTAACCAGTAAGGGATAATTTAACATTTTGCTATTACTTTTTTTTAAATTTTTCTAAGGAGTCTAAAGAGGTTGAAAATGCAGCTCATATCTGTTTCGTACGAAACCCTTCATATTATAAAAGTTGAAATAAACCTGCAAGCTTAAGTCAAATGAACACCCTGTGAACACGAAACAAATTTAAATAATGTTAAAAACATTCGAAATAACATCAATAAAATCACGCAAATTTAAATCAATTGTTCCATTTAAGATAATAGTTCCATTGAGATTCCATTTAAGATAATAAATCGCCTTTTTGCTATTTTCTTCAAAAAATGGTGGTAGAACTTTAAATAAATTGTAATAACATTTTGTAATTATTTTCTGGCTCAGTTTTTGTAGTGAATTTCTATTTTTTTATAATTTGTAATGAATTTCTGATTCTGCGGAATTCTATAATTTCTTATGAGTATCTAAAGCTGCAGAATTTTAACAATTGTATTGAGTTTTTATGATTAAAATCTCACGTTTGTAATAAGTTTCTAGTGCTGCAGAATTTTAACATTCGTAAGGAGTTTCTAGCTCTGCAGAATTTTTACATTTGTAATGAGTCTCTGGTTCCACAAAACTTTAGCGTTTGTAATGGAGTATCTGACTTTGTAGAGTTTTAAAACTTTCAAGAGTTTCTTTTGCTGTAGAATTCTAACGCTTGCAATACGTTTAAAATGATGCAGAATTTTCCTTGTACTAATGAGTTTTTAGCGCAACTAAAAAATGCAATATAATTGCATTTTCAAATGAATTTCAGGCGCAGCAAATTTTTCAATAGAGAAATTCGTTCATTTTGCAACTAGTTTATGGTAAAAAAATTGTAGCAGTGAAAATAATAATGTAGTAAAAATATCTAATATAGGTGTGATGCTCTACTGGAGAACACGCAGGCCAATCCATTCGTATGTTTCCTTCCTCCAAAAGGAAATCATTCACCAAGTTAGTACGATCTGGCCTAAAATTGTTGTCCATTAACACGAAGTCCTTCTAAGCCTTTGACCTTCAACTCCAAATTTGCATATTGAAAAGTTTGAAAATAAGAAAAATTTGCATTTGTGACTCTCATCTTCCATTTAATAAAGCAAAAAAAACTTGATTATACTGATTATATTTGCTTTTACAAGACTTACAATATCCTTTAATTAAACGATTTAGTAAGTTTTTTAAATTGTTTAAATAAGATAAATGTGGTTTTAGCTACTTTTAGTACTTTTTCGTTTTGACTTATTATTATTACCCATTGGCTGGTTTGGATTTTATGGCGTCTTCACTTTTCAACTACAATAATCAAGAGTAATAATAAGCAGTGCGTATGCGTTGCTATGGCGACTGCTGCTTCTTGATTATTTTTTTAGACTTCCTTTTTTCATTTTTAATTATGTTACGCATTTAGTTGGCGAGTTTATTTTTGATATGTGGGACCACAGAGATCCCATAAATACTTCTTGAGTTGTGAATGAAAGAGAATTTCCTCATTTGAACGATATTTTTGTTTTTATTGTTCTAATTAAGAATCAGAAATTGTAACCTACAGTTCATACTGGATCGTTTTCAATACTAATTCGGGTGAATATCACAAATAAAGAGGGTGATTGACTGACACGGTCCCAAAAGTTAGAGCTAAAGCAAGAAAAAAGCGATGCCAAAGCCTCAACTTACCGAGGCTGAAAAAGCCAAAGAGCGTAGACTGGAATACCTTAAGCGTTGCACACAAACGGAAAAACGAAAGGATTCCGTTTGTAAACGCAAGCATGAAGCCCGTCCCTCACACAAGTACCAAACAGGTTGAGAGAATTGAACCCTGCCGAAGAACGAATGGTGACTCTCCGAAACCCTTTCATGCAAATACGAGAACTGGGTGTTGATCACCAGTTAGGGATAAAAGGTTCCATAACCAACGTACCCAATAACTTGCACAAGACCGTAGACTGTCGGCCACGCAATATAAATTATTCATTCCCTATTCATGTAAAACTGAAAAAAAGCTTAGCTTTCAAATTATATTTCATGTATGAACTTGGGTATCCGAAGCGTTTGTATGATGCAGCTTACAATCTCCATCAAACACTATTTTAACATCCGAAAATGTTAATATTGATCTCGTTTGGCTGTTCAATGTCTATTCAGTCATCAAAATAATTTACACAGAATGTGTCTGAACTGCATTTAAATATGCCTGCAAGATTGTGCACCGAGCAGTTCAGGATTAACAATTAAAGATGTCCAAGATGAAAACACAAAGTTTCTTTTCCAAAAGAAATTAGACAACAACCATTTTGCCAACTGTGACCGCCTTGCAGCTATCACAATTTTCTACATTTTGATGTGAATCGTATTTAAAAGAAATTTTTAATATTGTTATCGCGACAAGTAAAAATATCAATATTTTACGATACATCGTCCAGTTCTATTAAAAACATAAAAAATTTTATTAATATACCACTCAAAGAGTAAAATTATTTTTATGAAGAATTAAAGCTTTTCTTAAATGAATGCATTTTAAAAAGTTTTTTTTCTTCCTCTTATGGCATTTCCGCTGCTGCGATTAGCTACGGAAATAATTAAGAAGATATGTGGGTAATCAATCATTTTTCTTCCATTCTTTTGTTCTTCACAACATTGCTTCTTGTACGTGCTTCCCTTTTTTTGTCGTAACCACTCCTTGTTTTGTTTCAGGTGATACTTAATCGTATGTATGTTACGGTCAATGTTAAAAAGTCGGTTATTAATAGGCTAACCGATCAATATTAATATATTTAAACATAAATAATGATAATATTATTAGATATAACATTAATAACCAAAAAGCCAGTTAAAGGGAATAATTTATCACATTAGCCGGTTATTATTAATAGTAACCAATGAAGCTTGGTCAATGTCATTCTTTCCCGTTTTTATTAGGGATATTTCCGTATCGTGATCTGCCACGCCAGCTACAATCGCCAAGGCGCCAAATTGATTTTGAAACTGGAAAAATTAAAATTAAAAAAAAAAGTGTAAATGTGTTTGCCTGGGGTTGGCTGTTAGTTATACCTTTCGAGTTGGTCTCTTTCTGGTTTTTTTCTTTTCTTTTTTTAGTTTCTCGATGGCCGATGCCTGGAATTTGCCAAACTTGGCGATAAAGCCACAGAACACAATACGGAAATTTCCCCTTTTTATATCTCATTCTGACCAAAAGAAGCCGTTATTTTTGACCGCATAGTATTAATGATAACCGGATTTTTTTCGCCTTGTGAGAAATACGTTTAACTGTTTTACTGTTTAGCTCACAGGCATTTAACTTTTTTACTGTTCATCTCATACGCGTTTAATTCTTTATATCTTTAATTGTTTAACTCATACGCGCTTAACTCTTTTATTATTTCACTCTTCGTTATTTAATTCTTTTATTGCTTAACTCATATGCGCTTAACTATTTTAGTGTTTAATTCATACGCGTTTAATTCTTTTATTGTTCAACTCAAAGGTTTTTAACTTTTTTATAATTTAACTCATAGGTGTTTAACTCGTTTATTATTTAACTCATAGGTGTTTAATACTTTTATGGAATAACTCACATAGGCAATTAACTATTTCATTGTTTAACTCACGGATCTTTAGGTCTTTTATTGCTTAACTTTTTCATTGCTTAACTTTTTCATTGCTTAACTTTTTTATTGTTTAACTCATACGTGTTTAATTATTTTATTGTTAAAGTCAAAGGCGTTTAACCAAAGCCTCCTATAACTGAAAGCCTCCACACGGTTTTTTATAGGTAGAACGATCAGACCACTATGATGGTAAACCAGTCTACGAAAGAGCTCTTCTATACAAAATCTAGTAGAAATAAGAAAGTGGTAGAAAATTTTTGATTAAAAATTCGTTTAATTTATGAATATTATTGGTTTGCCTTATTCACTTGTCAACCACTACAGATTCAATTCTCAAATATATATGATGGATTTCTCTCAATTACTTTTATAAATTTTGCAAATAGTGTAAATATTTTTTCCTCATCTTTATCTTCAATTTGTTCCCTTTTTATTATGTTTATCTTTATGTCGATTTATCTTTATGTATAACCCAGACTTGATTTTTTGATTATTAATTATTGTTCATTCTGAGATTTAACTTAATGTTAACGCAGCACCTCCCTTCCCTTCCACCACATATTCTTCAATTTAGATGAAAGAGCAGATATCCATTCCTGGATAGGTACTCTGAAAAACTTGATTAGTTAGTACTTTAAAATAGAATTTGGATTCAAGTGCTCAACTGTTTTACCTTTTAAATAGTCTGCCCGGACTACTTATAAAAGACCGTGTGGAGGCGTTTTGATGTAGGAGGTGAAGGTTTAACTCTCTCATTGTTTAGCTGATAGGCGTTTAACTCTTTTATTGTTTAACTCATGATTATTTTAAATGTTATTTTCTTGTTTTTCTTTTTTTTTAATTTACTTAAATCAGCTTCATTCTTTGTTTGTATATCCTTTAATTGTTTTGAGCAGTGTATATAAAGATTTTCTGACCAGGTTTTGATATTTTTTACTCCACCCTCCTCAATTAATTCGTCAGATTTCTATAAGTTTTAGTTATTTTACTGGCTTAAATTTTAACTCGAGATCCTAAAGAATGCACTTTTTACAATTTCATTTTCGACAAAGGATTCTAAAAGTATGTATGAAAGGTGACAATTATTTAACATCCTCGATATAAATTTCCATTAAAAATGTATTCTTTGTTGCATAGCTAAAAGTTTTAAAATTTTCAGTGGACGATCACTGAATATAATTTTTCAAGGAGGTGCTGTACCTCCAAATTATTCACAATCTTTAACATATTGGGGAAGATCTCGAGTATCCTCTATTTGTATCATGCAGTTAAATGTAAGCAGAAATACGAAACTTAGTTTTGTATCTTAAAGATGAACATTAGCAAACATGAAGTTCTTGTAAGAGAGAAACAAAAGCAGCTGCTCAAGATAGTGCCATGTAAACTTACCATAGGTCCAGCAGCTCCACTTTGACCAGGCTGTCCAGGTTGACCAGCGGGGCCCTACAAAAATTAAGAAGGCAATATATTTAAGATAATACTAGAATTTTATGAAATTTCTTAATAAAATGCGTGATACTGCCTTGCTATGCCTTCAAACTTATTGATTAAGCAAAATTCCTCAGACATGATGACTGGTTCTACCTGCAGATTTTAAAGTTTGTTTACTCTGCTTCCTTTCCCTAGTTCTACTTTAAAAATTCTTTCGATAATTAACGCGTATAAAGTTTCTGAAGATAGATCTTAATTCATTTAGAGAAGTTCTAAATTTTTACAAAAATTTGTCTACACTAACACCTCTGGATCAATTGTCAGCAAAACTCGCTTATACATTTTTAACATGCAAATTTTCATACATGCAAATTTTTTACATGTAAATACCTTTTTCACATGCATTCAAAAACCATCGATTATCAGCTCATAGTTTCTTCGAAACTTTTTTGGAATAATACCCACAGCCCGTCGTATGCATCATTTGCTGTTATACAACCAACTTGAGAACGGCAGAAATATTTTTAAATTGTTCGAAATGAAAATCAAAAACCCCATAACTTCTTTTGAAATAATAATATTCTCTACCCATAAACCAAATATTTCCCCTTTTTTAAACCAATTTTTCACATTTCTAATCATGTAAAATGAAATCACTTCGATATTTTACTTCCAAAAAATATATAAACTCTAAAACTTTAGACCATAATTGTACTTTACCTCGTTTATCTAAATATTATCGTTTTAGTTTGGATAATTTTAAATAAAATGTTTTCGGTTTTTCAATGTAACAAGTATTGGCCGCTAATATCTCAAAACAATAATCTAAAAATAAAAAATCTATAAATTATATATTACCTCTTTTCCTTTTGGTCCCGGTGAGCCTTCAGAACCAGGAATTCCCTAAAAGTAAAAATCCCCTTAAATGTTCATATTTTCCAGGTATTTCGCAAAAATAATAATGACACTTTATGATTTTCTATAAATATTAATACGTGAGACAATTTCCTTTAAAATATAATACGAATCTGCATTTTCATCTTTGTTCATTGACATTTCTGAATTCTGAACATGGATAGCTAAATAAAGCAGGCGATATTTCATATCATTTCTTAACTTAAATGTGAGAAGAATGCGACTCGTGAATTCGTGTGACAGAAACACGGAACTTTTTTTTTCTTCGGTTGAACGGATAATAGATAATTTCACGTCGCAAATTTCACATCTGCAATCGGTTTCTCTTTGCACACTACAATTTTTTTGCAATTTAATACTACACTGGTGTGCAAAACTTAAGCAACAAGTGCATTTTTTGTCATAACTCTACAAGAAATCATCCGATTGACATGAAATTTGAATATGATGTACATTATTTTATACTTAAACGATGGTAGAAGAATAATGGCGCAGAAATGAATATAAAGCTTAAACTAGGGTATGGAACAAAAAAAAAAGGGTTTATTTGATATATAGTGGCGTTACACATGATTGCCTGAAGAAGCGTAAGTACAACTGGCAGATGTTCCCTAGTATGGGATATGCCCTCCCCTTACTGTAATTGTTGCTTGGCATCATCTCTCCATGCTAAGCACCAGATTATCCAGGAGTTCTTGGGGTAAACGTCTCCATTCCTCCTTTAACGCATCTTTCAGCTGATGGGTGTTACCAAGAGGATACTGTCGTGTCGCAAGACGTCTCCCTAATGCATCCCACACATGCTCTATGGGATTTAGATCTGGAGAGTAAGCTCGCTAATCCATTCGTGTGATATCTTCACTTTCCAGTAGCTCTTGAGGGACTTAGCAGTACGGTGTGGCCGGGCATTGTCATCCATAGAAATGAAGTCTGGTCCAATGGCCCCTCGGAACAACGCACATGGGGTAGGATTACCTCATTGCAGTAGCGGTCTCCAATTACAGAACCTCGGTCGAAGATCTGAAGCTCAGTCCGCCCGTTCAACATAATGCCACCCCAGACGACAACTCCAGGACCACCGTAACGATCTCTTTCCGCGATGTTATTGGGATGAAATCGAGCTCCAACCTCTCTCCAGATCAACTGACGTTGAGAATCGCTTGTAGCACTAAAACGACTCTCATCTGTGAAGAGGACGCGACTCCATTGATGAGGTGTCCAGGTTTCGTGTTCTCTGCACCACTCTAAACGGTGCCGCCGATGGCTAACTTTTAAAGGTATGCAGCGTTCAGGACGTCTAGCAAATAAGCCACCTTTGTGGAGGCGTCTGGCCACTGTAAATCTTGATACTTGTCGTCCTGTGGCTGTGCACAGTTGCTGAGATATGGCGCTCGCTGACTGAAAACGGTTTCTTTTCGCCTGGAGGACAATGTAACGGTCATCTCTTGGTGTTGTTTTCCTTGGACGGCCACCACCAACCTTCCGAACAGCTGTACCAGTAGTTTTAAAGGCATTCCAAGCACGAGAAACAACACTTTTGTTGATCCCGAACTCTTCGGCGACACTGGTCACACTACGCCCCTCCTCAAGCTTCCCAATCATTCTTCCTCGAGTAAAGTCGTCTAAATGATTTCTTGAAGACATGTTTCACAAAACAAATTACTTGCACTTGCAGCGAATGTCTTTAACTACGGTGCTCTTCATCCTTTTATCACAGTTTTGACCTGCGCGCGCCGACCCACAAGGTTTGCGTACATCACCTACGACGCTTTATTTCTAAAATTTGCATACAAATAATCTTTCTACTGAATTACGTGCATATTATACTGCAATTTCATGGCTATCTTATACTTTGTTGGGGATCTGTATCCGAAAAACCACTTGTTGCTTAAGTTTTGCACACCAGTGTATATTCTTAACTGGGACTTTTGTTTAAATTCACGCGAGTTAATACTGTCTTCACTTATCTGCTACGTAGGGAGTGGTGGGAAAAAGGTGATAATACATTTTAATTTATAATGCGATAAGCAAAGGTCATGTTTTTTATCTTAAGTGTTTTATTCAATGGAGCAGACAATGTTATATATGTTACTGTGAATGTACGAAATGGGTGGTTGTTGACTTCTACAGATGAATGTTGACAATCACATAATCTCTTTTCTAAATGTCTGAAATATATGCAAGGTCTAGTTCAATACCACTGTCCAATATACATTTGCCCGGTATGCCTTGCAATCAATGTTTTTTTAAGGTTTGCCACTGCTTGCTATGCCCTACATCAATGTTTCTTTTAAGGTTCAGTCTCCCTGCCCAGTATGCATTTAACCGGTACTCTTAACACTGATGTTTCTCCTAATATATCCTCAGAAGCTATTCAAATATCGAATAATTATTATAATATCAACGAATAAATTAATATCAAATCGTATATAACAAATATTTTGGACATTCACCAAAGCGACTATCTGATTGCTGACATTCCCCGGTGAAAGTCTACATTTTCTTGATTTTGGTCATTCACGGTGGCATGCACACAAATCTCGTTCACTCATAAACATGGGTGAAAGCCCTTATATAGCAAGACGGAAAAGAGAAAAACCTGGTACGTAAAACATTTCATTCCAGCATTTTTTTCGAAAAAAATGAAATATCTGTAACTATCAAGATTTCTTTTATAATTCTGGCATATATATAAAACTGCTTCTTTTCTAAGATAAATATCATTGCATACCATAATGTTGCAAAATCAAAATGTTATCACACAATGTTTTTAATTCATGATGTATGGGATAGGGGCCGCTGCGCGGCCCAGGTACCCAATTTTCTGTTAATAAATGAAATGAATGAAATCTAAGATAAAGTAAAATTGTTGAAAAATTTAAAAAAAGAATAAGTAAACTCCTCCCCAAAACTAGCTATAACTGAAATGGTTTTACTACCAGCCTTTCCTCTTTTCCGTCTCGCTTTCACCCCTGCTCACAGAAGGCCAAAATTTCGAACTGTTCTCGAAACTCATAGAAATTGAAAACCGCTGGTGGTAGTTTCCTATCACGTTTTGGAAGAAACAGAACGAATTTTTTAGCCAGGACCCTCTAAAATCTATAAAAATCATGGCAAAAATCTTTAATGGGCGATCTAATTTTTTATAATCGCAATATCTCTTTAAATTACTTTTGCCACAGTTTTTTATAGATTAGGGTCCCTGCTAAGAAATTAGTTCCGTTTCATCGAAATCGGAAACTACCAGCCGCAGTAATTTCTTTGAGCTTTGAGAACAATTCGAATTTCGACCTTCTATAAGCGATTTAGGTGTAGAGAGAGCACAAATCTAGCAACTTTATGTTAATCATGGTTGCTATTCACTTGATTTCAGAAACCAACTAGACATAGCTTGTAATAACATTATGGTTGTTAAGTTATTGATATAAATATTTATTTTTAAAAAGTGGTAAGTTTACTTGAGTAGAAAAAGTTTGCTTGTTTTGAAGTTAGTCTGAAAAATGTATTTGAAGCGACTTCAGTTGATAAAAAGTAAAATCCTATTGCATAAATAAAAAAAAGTTTTTGAACTTAAGAGAAGTGTTAGGTAAATAATAATCAGTATGCAAACAAAAATACTTATAAATGCAATATTCTTACTATTTTTTAAATTCACCGGTAATAGTCGACATTCGCTTGATTTCGATCATATATATGCTTATAAACCTATTCGTTCTTCTTTATAAACTTGTACATTCATAAAAAATGTAACTAAAATAGAAATACCATTTTGAAAAAAATCCGTAGTTTCCCGTATAACGTTAATTTTAGATTTGAAATTCTCACACATGAGTTAGGTAAAATCAAACATTTGCTCCAAAATTCTATTGTTGTTCTACTGTACCTGAAAAGTACTTATCTTCTTTTTAATGAAAATAACAATAATGATTTATACAGATGTTCAGTGCCGTTCCTGGGGTGGCGAACGCCTGCGTGCAAGAATAATTTTGTGCGCCCCTATATACTATGCTTAAATTTTGATGATAAGTTTTGATGAATTTGGCTCCCCTTAAATTGGGCGCCTGCGTGCGGGGCATTCGCTGCATACCCGCCAGGAACGGCACTGCAGATGTTTGTTAATTTTTTTTTCCTATACTAAAGTAAGCAACAGTTAATTACTCCTTCATGTAACATCCCTCTGAAATTTTAATCATTATGAAGTTACTATGAACAATTTAAATAAGAAGTTTAAAGTTAGATAAGAGTTTTAAAGATATGTATGTTAGTAGAAACAGCACTTCATCAGGGGACATACACTGTCTGTTAACACACTGGAGCCTTTCTGTAGTCAGTGGTTAAACCAAAACCTGGCTGTGTTCCGAGGCCCCATAATGGAAAAACTAAGGAAGAAAATAAAGCCAGTTTTTGGTTATTAAAATTTCAGAGGGATATTACATGAAGGAGTAATTAACTGTTGCTTACTTTAATTTTACTGTAGAATAAAGTAGCTTAGTATAGAAGAAGAAAAATTAACAAACATCAATATAAATCATTATTATTATTATCATTATTCAGCACGACAGCCCCTTACAGGAATTGGCTGCCTCAACCACACGTAGCCTCCAACGCCTCCTGTCCATGGCGATTTTTTTCCATTTGTTTTTAAATCATTATTATTATTTTTTTAAAAGAAGAAGATAAGTGGTTTTCAAGTACAGTATAACAATAATAGCGTTTTGGAGCAAATGCTTGTTGCATTTATACAAATGTTTGATTTTACCAAACTCTTGCGTGAGAATTTCAAATCTGAAATTAACGTCATACAGAAAACTGCGGAATTTTTTCAAAAAGGGTATTTCTATTTTAACTACATTTTGTCTGAATGTATGTACAAGTTTATAGAGAACGCATAGGCTTATATGCATGCATATAACCGAAATCAAGCGAATGCCGACTTTCACCGGTGAATGTCTACAATCGGATGGTCGCTTTGGTGATTGTCCGATATATTTGTTAAATCTGATTTGATATTAATTTATTCGTTGATATTATCATTTTTATTTGGTTATATTGACTAATTTGGCTGTAGCTGCTTTTTGCGCTTTTCCAGTTCGACTAATTATTTTAAAGTTTTTATCTTAAAAGTTGTTTAAATCAATTTCATACTTTGATTGAAGTTGAATATGATCATGCTTAAATACTTACCGGTGGTCCAGGTAATCCTGGAAAACCTCTAGGTCCTATAAACCCTCTAGGGCCCTAGAGGAAAAAATACATTAAATGTTTAAAAATAATTTTTAAACAGAGTACAGATACAAAACAACAATATGAATGCTTTAAACAGTGGTAGAGACATAAGCACACCAAGTTTTCTTTGAGATTTTTATTTGTTTTAGAATCAAACTTATTGTATCGTCACGATGTATATTTTAAACGTAAAATATTCTTTAATATCTGAAAAAAAGTATATTTCTCAACAAGACTTTTGAATTGTTATTTACTCTACTACAACTACACGCTTTGGAAAAGACGTGCCTCCCTTCCTCAGGTAATTAAAAATGACAATGAGAAAAATAGACGATAAAGAATAAGCAGGGAGAAATTTCAACCAACACAAGGTAGAAGAAACGGAAAGAAGGCAATATACATGACAAAAATAGGGGGGCATTTAGAGATGGCTGAGGTGGCTTAGAGGGAAGGGAGATGGATGAATGCGTCCATATTCATTTAAAAGTAAGCCGAAATGAAATAATGTTCATAAAAAAATAGATATTTCTGTGGGAATCACTCCATAATGATATTCGAAATAAAAAATTGCTTGTCAATAAATATTTTTAAAATATTTTACAGATTACAATCAATTTCATGCGATACACTTTAACACTTAATAACGTTAGCTAAAATTATGATAAATAGAACTAAAAAATATTCTACACGTGCTGGCTTGTAAAATTGTCATTTTTTCAAGTATTATATCAATTGTATCACATGGTTCATACGGTTATTAAAAATTCTAAAAGTGATAGCAAAATCTAAAAATAAAATGTAATTTATATGTTTGTATTTGCCTTTACGCCAATAAAAAGGAATTTTTAATTTTTTTTTGTCACATTAAAGGTATTACTTATTCCTTATCCTTAATTAAAATAAATTAAATGGAAGGTGAGAATAATCCTCAGGGTTAAGTACTCTGCTTGAAATGTATCAGTCAGTCAGTATTATTTATTAAATTTTCTAAAGACTGTCCAAACCCTACTCTATAATTTTCATAAAAGCTTACCATATCCCCTGGTAGTCCAGGAGGACCAGGCTGGCCTTCTTCACCCTGAAATAAAACATTCATTATTGATAACAAATTTTGTCTGCCATTTATATTCATTCAACAGTCAACGTTTTCACTTTCGAATAACTAATTTTTAAACTTGATCAGTTTAACAACCTGCTATTTTAAATAGTTGGTGAGTTTTTAGCTTCCAGTTTTTAATTTGAGAAATTTTAAGATCCTAAACTCAGAAATTTTCATGCTTTATTCAGAGGGTAGCAGTTTCTCTGAGTAGTAATGCTACATTGACGTCAATTCTGAGAGTATTAAAGAAAATTTATTTCGTTTCTGAGAGTATAAAAAAAAATTCCTAGCATTTATTTCGTTTCTGAAAGTAATTAAATAAATTTGCCAACATTTACTTCGTTTATGAGACCGTGGAAAAAGATTTCTAACATTTACTTCGTTTTTGTCAGTATTAATGAAAATTTCCTCACATTTACTTCGTTTCTGAGAGTATTAAAGAAACTTTCCTAACATTTACTTCGTTTCTGATAGTGTTAAAGAAAATTTCCGAGCATTTACTTTGTTTATGAGACTGTGGAAGAATATTTCATAACATTTACTACGTTTCTAAGAGTATTAAAAGAAGTTTCCTCTGCATTTACTTCGTGTCTGAGAGTATTAAAGAAAATGTCTTCTCCTTTGTTTGTGATAGTACAAAAGCATATTTCCTAACAAACTTCGTTTCTGAGAGTGAGGAAGAAAATTTTCGAACAATTATTTCGTTTCTGAGAGTATTAAAGAAAATTTCCTAACATTTACTTCTTTTCTGAGAGTATTAAAGAAAGATTTTCAAACATTTACTTCGTTTCAGATGGTCGTAAAGAAATGTTCTTCATATTCACTTCGTTTCTGAGAATAGAAAAAGAAATTTCTTTTCATTTATTTCTTTTGTGCGTTGAAAAGAAAGATTTTTTCACGTTTATCTTGTTTCTAAGAACAGAATAGAAAATTTAGCTGCTATTTACTTTAGGTTTTAAAGAAGCAGAAGAAAATTTTCTCATATATCAACACATCGCTTCTAAAAGCAACAAAAGAAATATTCTTCACACTGATTCAGCTTCCTAAAGACTTTAAATAATAAGCACACGGCATGCATTATCTGTTGCAAAATCCGAGTACCCGATTGGAATCCTGAGTTCAGAAATACACGCAAAGCCGAGGGAATAGGTAATCGTCCCTGAGCTCATTAAAAAGCAAAATTGCAATACAGTATACTCTCGATATCTCAAAGTTCAATAGCTCATTCATTTCTCAAAGCTCGATATCTCAAAAGGGATCCTAAGGGAATTGCGAGATAGTGAGTTTTCGTGATAACAAGTTCAGAACTAAATGTGTTCTAAAAATTAGAAAAACATATTCTAAAATATTACTCTAAAAAGTAGAGTCACGAAACATAAGAAAAACTATAAACAAATGTGTATGTAATGATAGTTGACTAAGTCTAACTACAGCAATGATCATTTTATTTTTAAAAGCATTCTAACTATAATTATGCATTAAATAGAAGAAAAATAATTGGTTTACAATAAACCTAAATTGTGATTTTTCCGAAAAAACTCATTTTCTATTTCAAGGTTTTAAGAAGAAACTCTTCGACATAAGAATTTAAATTAACATTAGGTGGATATATATTGCCAAGGGTAAAAATATTTTTGACATAATTTTCGAGCTATCGAAGTTCGAAATATCGAGAGTATATTAGCAGCAAACGGAGAAGTAAAATAAATCACTCTCACATTTTATCAATTTTTCAACAAAAACGATGCGATAAAACTAAAGTGTATGCCAAACATCCTTTAGTATAAATTATATTTTACACATAGTAGATGTTTTATGTGCTCACCTGCGGCCCATCATGTCCAATCAGTCCTGGCTCCCCTTGTGCTCCTGTAAATCCCTGGAAAACATTTATCATCCAATTATATCTCAAAACCTTTAAGATGCAAACAACTAACAATCAATTTTATTAAGAGATTAGAGAATCGTAATTAAATTAAAATAGAAGTAGAACAAAATAAACATCAATTGATTACAGGACTTCATCAACAAAATAAATATGTTATTTCTGTTCGAAAAATTTGATAGAATATAGAAGATATAAATTTTGCACTTATACTGCAGGAACACTTTACCAAATCTGAATTTATTTATTTAGTTTTATTTATTTATTCTTATTTATTTATTTATTTTATTGTTACATCCCCCAGAAGACCCATTTCAAAAAATTGTATAGAATATAGAAGATATAAATTTTGCACTTATGTTGCAGGAACACTTTACCAAATCTGAATTTATTTATTTAGTTTTATTTTATTGTTACATCCCCCAGAAGACTCATTTCGAAAAATTACAAAGAATATAGATTGTTACATCCCTCAGAAGACCCATTTCAAAAAATTACATGGAATGTAGAAGATATAAATTTTGCACTTATGATGAGGAACACTTTACCAAATCTGAATTTATTTATTTAGTTTTATTTATTTATTTTTATTTATTTTATTGTTACATCTCCCAGAAGACTCATTTCAAAAAATTGTGTAGATTATAGAAGATATAAATTTTGCACTTATGTTGCAGGAACACTTTACCAAATCTGAATTTATTTATTTAGTTTTATTTTATTGTTACGTCCCCCAGAAGACCCATTTCGAAAAATTACATAAAATATAGAAGATATAAATTTTGACTTATGCTGCAAGAACACTTTGCCAAATCTGAATTTATTTATTTAGTTTTATTTTATTGTTACGTCCCCCAGAAGACCCATTTCGAAAAATTACATAAAAAATAGAGGATATAAATTTTGCACTTATGCTGCAGGAACACTTTACCAAATCTGAATTTATTTATTTATTTTTATTTTATTGTTACATCCCCCAGAAGACCACTTTCGAAAAATTATATAAAAAATAGAGGATATAAATTTTGCACTTATGCTGAGGAACACTTTACCAAATCTGAATTTATTTATTTAGTTTTACTTTATTGTTACATCCCCCAGAAGACCCATTTCAAAAAATTATATAAAAAATGGAGGATATAAATTTTGCACTTATGCTGCAGGAACACTTTACCAAATCTGAATTTATTTATTTAGTTTTATTTATTTATTTTTATTTATTTTATTGTTACATCCCCCAGAAGACTCATTTCGAAAAATTACACAGAATATAGAAGATATAAATTTTGCACTTATGCTGCAGGAACACTTTACCAAAGCTGAATTTTTTTATTTATTTTTATTTTATTGTTACATTCCCCAGAAGACCCATTTCGAAAAATTACATAAAATATAGGAGATATAAATTTTGCACTTATGCTGCAGAAACACTTTACCAAATCTGAATTTATTATTTTTATTTATTTATTTATTTTATTGTTACATACCCCAGACGACCCATTTCGAAAAATCACGTAATTGCACTTAAGCTGCATGAACGCTTTGCCAAATCTGAATTTATTTATTTACTTTGATTTATTTATTTTTATTTTTTTTAATTAATTTTATTATTACATTCCCCAGAAGATCCATTTCGAAAAACTACATGGAATATAGAAGATATAAATTTTTCACTTAGGCTGCATGAACGCATGCACTTACTTTGTATGCAATTTTATTTATTTATTTATTTTATTATTAAATCCCCGAACATATTTTTACCAGATTTGAAGCTGAAACAACACAGTAGAAGTCTGTAAAAAAGAAGGATTATTTACTGAATTTTGCAATGATTGGAATAAGCTTAACTTAATACATTTTTTTTTTGTCTCACTGTACGTATTTTAATTCATAAAAATTGATACTTGACAAGCTTGTCTTACTCGAAATAGAATAGAATCGAAATAGAAGAATAGCAACAGTTGCTGCTAACTTAAACAAATGCTGCGTTTCAACAACCAATCAGGATCGAGATACCCACACTACGTCACTTGCAGGTATCCCATTAAAACTATGAGTAAACTACGTACCCTATCACCTTTCTCTCCTGGCAGTCCCGGCATTCCTGGCAATCCTATTTCTCCCTAAAATGCAATATGTATTCAAAATCAGGAATAAATTTAAAAAATACACGTCATTCAAGCATGCAGTACATTTATACTGTTTAAATTGTTAGAACATAAGAGATATTTGGTGTTAAAATTAGCTTATTCTTTTACTCACTTCTTTGATGAAGACTTCCTTTAGATTTCTTTTTCTCGTTGTATTTATTTGTTGCCTTTTTTAGTAAATTCTCATTTTTTCCCTCTTTTTCGTTTTTTTTTAAATAAAGTAATATAGATACTTTAAAAAACACTTAGAAAGAAAAACCTTAAAAAATTTCTTTGGTTAATTTTTACTGAAGTAATGTATCCTATTCATAAAATGAAACACGTTTTGTCTGTTTTGCGCAATTAAAACTGCTTGATTCGTAACAAATTAAGCGCAATTAGTAACACATTTTTTATTAATCTGAAAAATATTATGAAAGAATGATAGATGTTGGTTCATTTGTAAATTAATAAATAAACTGTCAACCGTTTAACAGATATCCCGATTTATTTCGCGTTCATACACAACATTGAAATAAACTCTAATCCGGAAAGAAATCAGTCATAGCAAATACAGTCTGTTTTATCTCGTTTTTCAGTCAAAAGAAACAAATGTTTCATTGGCAGTTAGCTAAGTTCTGTTTGAAATTTTTAGCGTACTCAAAACGTATTTGCCAGTTTTTAGTCTTATTACAAATTTTTAATTATAATCATGCTTTAATGACTGTAACTTCTACAATCAAAATTTACAAGCATACTTCTACACTAATTTGATTACAGAATAGAAAAATAAATATTGTTGTTGTTGTTGCAGTTCATTTACGTCGCCCTAGAGCTGCACAATGGGCTATTGGCGACTGTCTGGGAAACATCCCTGAGGACGATTCGAAGACATGCCATCACAATTTTGATCCTCTGCAAAGGGGATGGTAGTCCCGCTTCGGTAGCCCGACGACCTTCACGCGAAGTCGAGCACTTTACGGTAGAACAGTTTAACGATGACCCATAACGCACACCCTCGGTCCTTACGCAGACTGATGCAAGTGGTCACCCTCCCGCACACTGACCGCAGTCAGTGATGCTAGTCTTTAGTGATCTGCTGGGAACCGTGTCTTAACTATCAGTCCACTGCGGGACAAATAAATATTGTATATTTGATGAAGAATCATAATGTGATAAGACATATGACGGTTTTTGAGAAATTAAAAAAAATTGGAATGGTAAAAGAATGAGAATAGCGCAAGAAGGCAATATTTAAATACATTTATTTACATATTTAATTAATATTAATATTATTAATTAATTAATATAAAACATTATTCATTAAATAGTACTAAATATTAATTGATTAAGATTAAATATTATTAATTAATTAATATATGTCCCGCAGTGGACTGATCGTAAAGACACGGTTCCCTGTGGAACATCGAAATCAAGCATCACTATCTGCGGTCAGTAAGCGGGTGGGTGACCACTTTGATCAGCCTGTGTAGTTTACCTCTATGTGCGGTATCGATCCTCGTTAAACTGTTCTACCGTAAAGTGCTCGACTTCGTGCGCAGGTCGTCGGGCTACCAAATAACTTAAAAACAAGGGGATGATTAAATAATAATTTTGACCAAATAATGCTTTATCTTAAATTTGTTCCACACTTCTCTTAAATTTTTCATGTTTAATGTTCTAATCATTATGAGATTACTTGTAGTACATATTTTGTTTGTGTTCTGTTATTTTTTGATCAAATATTGAACTTCCATGGGCATGTTTTCGGTTCATCTTCGGGAAAGTATCCCATCAGACCGTTGCCAATAGCCCTTAATGCAGCTCTAGTGCGGCGTAAATAAAGTACCTACCTATTTACTTAATTAATATATCAGTTAATATTAATTCAATTAGTTACATATTTATTACGTAGTTCTGAATATATTTCCTACTTATTCAGGTTTGCTCTAGCTCTTTTCATTAATTTGTTTTACTTCTTATTACTTTCATATTGAATATACGGTTCATTTAATCATTTTATAGTAGAGCCAATATTTCAGAAATGTTTAATTATATACCGTGTAAACTTAATACTTTTGAAACCATTGGAATCTTCTTCCTTACTTTAGAGTTAATTACACAAAGATGAAATTCTTTGACTGAAATTTCTTTACTTGCTGAGCAATTAAAAATTCCAGATCATATAACGGTAAAAAGAACCGGTACTTAAAATGCTGGTACTTTTTACAGTAAAATCCATTTTTAACGGAACAAAGTATCTGATATACCGCAATTTTTACAGTAATAATTACCGTAAAATCACTGAATCATTCTAATTAGATGAATATTAATGTGAAAATTAAAGTACAATATTTTATGATAAAGTATTTTACGGTAAAAATGGATTTTTAAGGGATGATGCACCAATAATGCCGGTACTTTACACAGTAACTTGATCCAGTTTTTTTTTATGATATGCAAAGAAGTAAAATCGTTAAAATAGTTTTTTAACAAAGAGTACCTTAGCTCCGATAGGTCCGTGTGATCCTCTTTCTCCATCTCTGCCACCTGAACCCTAAAAGAAAAAAAACAAGTACGCGTTAACTAACAGTTATACATCTAATGTTAATATTAAATAGTGCAGCTTTAAGTCCCAGAGTTTTAAAAATGCTAAACGTTTTAACAGTCTTTTTATTTTTGTATCTTTTGTAGGTAATCTAAATCAAAATGGTTGCTATTAGTCTATTGATTTGCAGAGTATGTTAGAAGAGTTGAAACACAAAACGTTTGAAATCATTACAATAAGTGACCCGTTAAAGACTTGAAATCAATAATAATTAATGAAATATTTAGTTGTCATTTTCAATAGAGTATTTCTAAAGGATTTAAATTTTTTTTAAAAATCCTTCAGTCTGATTAAACCATAGTCGGAATGCGCTGTCAGAGAGTTAAAGGTAAGTACAGTTTTTTTGCCCTTTTCACTATCCATTTTACTCTTGCCTTCCACTTAGATCACCATTGAGCAGTCTCAAACGAGATAGTTAGTACTTCTGCTTGCGCAGAGTGGATCCTATTAAACTGGAGGAAAAATTTAACCAGACCGAGAGGAATGCAAAATCTCTATATTAGGGAGATTTTGCACCACTTTTCGTTGGGTTATCTCTTTCCTTTCACATAATTATACTAATTGCGCAAGCGAGAAGTAATGACTGATTATTTAGAGAGAGTGTGGTAGTGATCTAGTTAAGAAGAAGGAAGAAATTAACTGTACTGTACGGTTAAAAAATATCAATTTCTTTAAGTTAATTATAATTTTTTCTTTTAGATGCAGCTGATTGAAGAGTTTTAAAAAATTTGTGTTTTAATCCTCAACTTATGACAGTTAGATCGCCAAACTAAATGAAGAGATATTATTTTAGCCTACCGAATCTATGTGGGCTGAAACGACTGAATGTTTACATTCACATAGTTGCTTTAATGAATACTGACATTCACATAGCTGCTTTAATGAAGCCGATATTTAGATAATTACTTTAGTGAAGGTTGACATTCAGAGTTGCTTGGATAAAGGTCGATATGAGATTACTGCTTTAATGAATGTCGACATTCACATTGTTGCTTTAGTGAAGGTCGACCTTTACATAGTTATTTCAGTGAATGTCGATATTCAGTTTGTTACTTTAGTTAAGATCGCGCAGTTGCTTTAGTGAATGTTGACATTCGTGTTGTTAATTTGCTTTAATGTCTGTAATAGTTGCTAATAAATATTTTTTTCTCACTCACACCGGCAAATATTTCTACTCAGTATGTATTCGCGCCGTTAGAAGGAAATAAATTTGATAGCATGCGTGATGAATATATGTGCATAAATATGATAGCAAGTATGCTAGATAGCGATATTTGCTACTGTAAATGAATAATGTTGTTTAACAAGTACTAGGACATTCACGAAAGCAATTATGTGAATGTCAACATTTTGCATCGTTTTTTTTAAAAAACTTTTATGGTTTCATGCACAAAATACGAACTATTAAAATGATTAAAGAATAGTGTAGTTTGTAAGATAAATATTTTAATCTTAAGAAAAATGATATAATTTACTTTCTTTATTTTAGACAGAATTTACTTACTCAACTTACCCTTCGACCTGCTCTACCTGGATGTCCCATCATTCCACGGAGGCCGCGGGGACCCTGAAATAGTATCACACCAACAATTAGAAAAAACAACGAGGGAAAAAATAACATAATTATGTATTATATAAAAAGTAATAAAAGTTTCCATTAAAATCGGTTATTTTCATGGAAAACTTTAATATGGCAATGTGTAAAGTGAAAAAGGTGGACACGAGCTTGTTTGGAAATATAGGGAGCCTGTGAACAATGCTGAGTCATTCACAAACCAATCCTTGAAAATTTACAAACTGCTGGGAAAAAACAAGATTTAAATCCCTTATCAGATGATAACGAAGAAAAATAATCATGTCAGAAGTTTTCTGGTGATTTTAAAATCAAAATAGACATTTAAAAGTTCATTAGTGAAAATTGTAATTCGATATAAATAAAAAATAATTTAGTAAATAACTAATTCCTCACCTCTTCTCCAGGTTCACCTGGTTCCCCTTTGGGTCCCTGAAAACCAGGTGGCCCCTACAAAACATTACAAGCAAAAATTCAATGATAAGAAAATGGTCACACTAAATCACAAAAATTTACTTTTTAAATGGTCACAAAAATTTACTTTTTAAAGAAAAAACTTACAACAGGTCCAGGAAGTCCTGTGAGACCCACAGGTCCAGTCGCACCCCGCATAGCTAACTAAAACAAGATAAATCATGATTTTTTTTTCTTCTAAAAATATCTTTCAGCATGTTCTTAAATTAGACAATTTGTGACAATTTTTTCTAATAATTTAAAATTTTAAAAAAAATTTTTAAGCTGAAATATTTTGAAATTTTTAGGAAAACACGTTTTTCTAATTGGATTTAATGTAAATTTTTAGACTTAAAATTTTTTTTATTTCCAATATTGAGATCTCGACAAATAGTATTTATTATTGGTTTTGATTTGCAATTCCAACACCCAACATGTTTTGTTGGTTCAACAAAATGTTTACAAAAATGTTTTTTTTTTTTCGTAATTTGCGTCCAGTTGGTAAGTTTAAAGCATGCATAGCTGACCCTCAGGTTTATTTAAGGCGAGATTTAAGGGCAATTTCGCCAAATGCTACGCAGTGAAACCTCTCGGGAGCGACCACTCTCCGTTCCACAGTCGTTGATAGTCGTTCTTAGAGACCACTGACTTTAAAATGGTTATCAAAAGTAATCATTATCGAAAGTACAGACAATTCTAATTTTAGTCGGTATCATTTTCTTGAGACGGGAATGCCACTTATGTTGGCGTCATGAAAAGACGGATCAAAAAATGAAATTTAGAGTCTAAAAATGATCCCAACTGATATAATTAAGTGACGCCCGGTGGCGGAGCGGTAGCGCTTGTCGCTGTCGTGCCACTGGTCCCTGGTTCAATCATCGGGCCGGGCAAGGTTGACTCAGCCTTTCATCCCTTCAGTGGGTCGATAAATGAGTACCAAGCATGCTTGGGAACTAAACACTGGGGGTTCCGCGATCGGCTGAACACCTACTTCTGCTTCTGCACCCCAGAGCCCAAGGTCAAGAAAACTGAGATGGGCACAGTAGGTCTTGGCCCTCTATGGGCTGTCGCGCCGCTGAGTTTAGTATAGTTTGATATAATTAAGAGTAAAAACAAATTTACCGATTATGAATGATTAAGTTATTTTAAATAAATAAGCAATTATGATTTTTGTTTCAGTTTGCATTTATTTTTATACCATAAAAATTAGTTAGCTTCAAAAGATGAGAATAAGTTTGTTTGTTTGAGATGCTTGTTTTTTTCTAAAAAAAGACTTTATTTTCTAATTTAACTATCATTTCTAAAAGTATATCATTGATATAGCATCGCCTATAGTGCACTCTAACAGCAACATGAGAATGTTATCGTCAAAAGGTTATTCAGAGGTTGTTATCGTCAAAAAGAGCTCTCTAAATAAGAACCTCGCGTAGATATTTTAAATACATTTTAATCTATTTGCATTGTTTAATGTTTTGTTTTGATATCTTTTTTGTGTGGCAATCCTTATCTGATCTTTTCCGCATTTGGTGCAGAGGTTTGTCCGGTCTCTGGGAGAAGTTAAGATGGTCTCTTCTAAAATTTTCTTCAACACAAAGTCTACGAAAAAAATTCCGAGCCTCCTAAAATGGGTCGTAAATAGAGGTGATGATTATATGGAGATGGTCTATCCTGGAGGTTTCACTGTATTTCATTTTACATATTCAATCGCCATCTTACTCAGAACAATTTAAGCTATACTAAAATCATTTCACTATAATATTAAAAACTTCTGATAACTTTTTTTTTAAAAAATAAAGAAATTTACTTTATTCGAATGCATAACTGCTTTATTAAGCTTCTACGTTTTTCCCCTGACTAGATATAAAATATATTAAGAGGAACTGAAAATATAGTTAAAAAATTTGCTGTCTTACCATATGTTGGCTCAACATTTGTCTCAGTGGTTCCGCATTATCCGGTCCTTTGATATCTCCTTGTGGCTGATACTAAAAACAGTAACAAATTTTTATTATTTCACTTTAAAACCATTCATCGTTCTTTGAAAATGTAATAACACTAAACTAAATCAATTTAAATTTCTAATCTACTCAATCAAGAAATTGCATAATTGTGTACTAGCACTTCAAAAAGAAGAATCCACACACGTGACCAACGACGTCAGCTTCTGCTGATCAATTTTAAGCAAAAGGACAAGTTAAAGTCAAGCTAAGTTTCTCCACATGAGTCAAAATGTTAATTATCGTGAAGCATTATATTCTTTTTCATCTACGTTTTTTACTTAACTTAGATTTATTATTTGTTTATATATTGTATTGTAACAGTTACATATTTTTGTTTTGTGTACCTTGCAACTCCAATGGATAATTAGTTTGTTTACATAATTTCATGCCTGTCTTTGTGTTAAGTAAGAAATATATAGGGAAAGAATTCAAATATTTGTGAAAGAATATAGAATGTGTCACTTAAGAGATTTGATGCTTGGCGGGCTTGGCTTACTCGAAATAGAATGGAAAGAACAGTTGCAAACGTAAACACATGCCTCGTTTCAATAACCAATCAGGATTGATATACTCCCACTACGATATACCCCCACAGGATCGATATACTCCACTTGCAAGTATCCCATTAACATTGAAAACTTGGTAAAAATGCTCGAGTAAAATAGTTATTCCTTTTTGGTGAGTCGTAAAAATTATCAAACCATCATTGGCGGTAGTGATCTGTAATAATTGAAAATAATTGCTGTTGGTATTGTAGTAATAGGTAATTAATGTAGGTAGTGTGGCAATAGATTCCTTACGCTTCCTCGAAACCAAGTTCCAAAACGCCAGCATTATTAATTAAAATAAATTAATTTAGAAATGTAATGAGTACAGAGGAATAAATCAGTTGTGTTATCAATATTTAAAATTTTAACTTTATTAAACGAAACAAGTTTTAAACAGATTAAAAGAAACATATTTTCACACAATTAAAAGAAACATATTTTGTTAGTTCAAATTTTTAGTTTAATAAGAAAATTTAAAATCTTACTGGTATCATGAAGATATGGCCAGGTGGGCCTAAAGCTCCATCCAATCCATTAACACCATCTCTTCCTTGATCTCCCTATAATAAGAAGTTCTGGTGTTCACATATCAACAGAAAGAAGTTACATAAACAGAATCCTGATGATTGTGAGGCCAAAATATGACAGACAATTTGAAAAATTATCTAAAGAAAAATGGAAAGATATTGAAATGTATTGCTCGCTGCGTTGCATTCTTAGGAAACGAGCTATCTTTTTCTCCAAACTTTAAAATTAATTATAAAGTTTGCAAATAGATGGCATTACCAACTGAAATAACACGATAAAACTAGATTTTCATAGTAACCACGAGTGTTTACTTATTTTCATAGCAAAATAAACAGACACCTGTGTAAATGCTGAAAAAATCTGACATGTAGGGCTGACAACTCGTACGCTTTTTGCCAAATATTTTATAGAATAGTGGACCATTAAGAACAAAAGTTTTCAGGTATTTTGGTAATCTTGCCAATATTCTAAAAGCCTCACCACGAGGAAGTTGGAACATAGTAACGTTTAAAATGAAGTTTTTAATTATTTCAAGTTATGTATTAAGACTTAAACTCAGCAACCAGTGGAAGAAATTTTCCCAAAAAGCGTAAAAATACCTGGACATGCAGTAAAAAGATACATAGTTTTAAAGATTTTTTTTTTCAGCCATGAGTGTCATCTATTTGGAGACTTTGTTTCTGATGAAGATAAATAACTTATTTCCAAAGCAGAACGCAGCAAACACATTAGTTTATTGTTTGTTTTTCTAAGTCATGGGTGTCATCTATTGATGAATTTCGTTATTAACTTTGAAATTTGATAAAGATAAGTAACAGGTTTCCCATTCAAAGGGCAGTAAATAGTACATTTTTATCTCCTTCCATTTTTTTTTCCATTTTTTAATGAGATTTTAGCACTGTTGGTCATTTTTTTGTCAGCCGATTTAAGGTTTAATAATAAACAGCTTCCGTATTATCAAAATTTAAAATAAAATTTGAAAAAAAAAACTGTTAATCTGTATAAGCATAAATCCTGACTTCAAGTGTATGGGAAGTAGTTTTTTATTTACTTTCCTTAAAACTTAATTTTAAGTAAAATGCTTCTCTACAAAAGTTTGTTGGCTTAAAATTCAATTTAAGTATCAAACTTCAATCAGTAAGTAAGTTGTTAAATCATTATTTTGATTGCACAGTTTGTTTATTTGAATGATTTGCAGTTATGGTGTGTTTTGCGATATGTCTCCGTACACACTAAAACTTACATTTGACATTTTAAATCAAATAAAACATGAACAAGAACTAAAAATGTTAGTTGGGAAAATATTTTTTAACGTAAAAAAACGAAGTATGGGAGTACGTGTCAATATGTGTTTCAAGTAGCTTTACTTAACACACTCTAATGACAATCAGAAGAAAGATGAAAGCGCAGTGATGTGAATTCTCCATTCTGCGTTCTTCCTCTCTGCATAGCGGTGCCATTTTCCATGCTAAAAATATCATTCCTCCATCCATTCTAATATATATATATATAATTATTAAAGATCATGTTTCGATGAAAAAGTGTACAGGCACTAATATTTGAAAATTTCGATGTCTTGTGCCACCGTAACCGTGATCGGAAAAACTACAAACCGTCGCTTTTAAGCCTATTCTAGTGTTATCACGTTCTATAAATTCTTAAGCGGTATACTTTCCAGGAGGTCACAAAGTTACTTTATTATACACCTAGTGTATGTTTAAATTGTGAAGAAGTTCCAAGCAGTGAATCTATATATGTGCAGGGTTCCCTCGATAACCCTGTTTATCATCATCATCAATATTTATCTGGGCGCCTGGGGCTATTAGCGGCCTTTTTCCCATTCGTCTTGAATTGTGATCTTTAGGGTGGTTCTTTCTGGTAATTGGAATGTAATTGGAATAAAAATTTACAATTACAAAAAATTACATTTTAAACATATTACATTTTAAGATTACATATTTAAACATATTACATATTACATTAAAAAATTACATTTTAAACATATATAATTCACAATTTTATTCATGGCTGTAGCTACGATTACACAATTAAACAGATTTTAAAAAAATATATCTATTTCTTCTTACATTTTTAGTCGCACCTGACATCCTTGCAATATCAAATCTATGCCTTATATATTTCCTTGAATTATTTATATATATAGCTGTGGACAAAATTAGTGTACAACAAATTTATTAATTCATTTATAAAATTCCAAAGCGTAAAATTGTCTACCGCTTTAAACATTCGAAAAGTTCTCCTCTAAAATATGGCACAGATATGCATGTAAGTATTGATGGAAGAGATTGAAATGGAAAAATAGGCAAATAAGTTACGAACTAAGTAATGTATTTTACCTTATCTCCTTTAACACCTGGAGGTCCGGGTGGTCCCTGATATCCTCTAGGACCAGGTAAGCTCTATGAAAATTAAAAAAACATTTCAATTGCATACTCGCATTAAGAAATTAGCTAAATTAACTAAATTTCAAATATCTTATATTTACCTGGACATTGTAATAATGATATCCTGGATTTTCACCACCTGGGCTTCCAACATCCTGGATTAAAAGTAGACAAAGAAAAATAAGAATATTTTGTAATGACGCAAGTGCTAAAGAAATAACTATGTATTGAATAGATAGTTATCTTAGTTTAAAAATACTAAGGCATTTTGCCCGGTGATCGCTTTCTCTCCAATCCCCGATTGCTTTTAATCATTTATTTTTTATTTTGATTTTTGATGGTTAAGAAAGAGAAATATAAATCAAAGCAATACATAAAATGTGTAAGAAAAATACTAAAATTACGTAAAATATATTATAAAGACAATTTATCAGAAACAAAATATGACTTATTCACCTTTTAATGATTGTAAAACGGTATTTCAATATATGTCACAAAATATTGTGTAATACGATAATATCAGAGAATTATTTTATGCTATAATGAACAACGTCACATTTAGTTTTAAATCCCTAGTTTTGAATAAAATTATTATTTTAAATAAGATTGTCACAAATGTTACGGTTTATTTAAAAAAAATAGCAATTTGTTTCAATTGCGTGAGATTTTTGAATGGATCTTAAATATTTTCGCGCCGTTGATTTGAAAATCTACAATTAGGCTTCCTCAACAAGCTCCAGTTCTTATGTAATTTAATATTAAATTCATTTACCAGGATTTAATTTCTCTGCTACATAGGGAGTAGTATGATGATTATACATTTCAGCCTATGATGCAATACGATAAATTCACGTGAGTGTTTTTTCCTTTTTTTTTGCGTAATTGTTATTTTTAAAGAAGCATACAAGTGTATATGTATGTATATAAACTCTATACGTTCTTTACAAACCAGTACATTCAGACAAAAATAAACCAAACTATAAATGCCATTTTGAAGGAAAAAAATCTGTAGCTTTTGGAACAAAAGTAATTTTAGAAATACCCAGAACCTCATTAGGTAATATCAAGTACTTGTATGAATACCACAAAAAATTCAATTCCCGCTTTAATGAATGATTTCAAAAAATCATTTTTGTCGATGACTGTCACAACTTTAAAATGAAAATATATTTTAAGATTGAGCACTTACCGGTGGAGTGTAATTGGTATAAACTCCCGGAGTTAAATCGGGATAAGGATAATCCGTAAAATCGTCGTCGTCCTCATCTTCATCATCATTCGACGATCCGGGTAATCGAGGAAAAACTGTGTCTTCAGGTCCGGCTGTGTAAGGCAGAGGAAACTGACAATCCGGCATATAGTCTATGCATTGATCATAAGCAGCTTCCGGACTTGGAATAATCAAAAGCTGCTGGATATCTCCCTGCACCAGAGAAATAGAATAAATAAATTATTAAAACTCTTTTTAGTAATCATTATAATCAACTGATTGAACACCCGTTCTCCTTCGCACTGAAATAATCAACAAGTCACAAATTTACATAAAACTGAAAGCCATATACCGATGAAATTTGCAGGTCACTTAAGACAATTCCATTTTCTTTTTAATATTATTTGTTGCCTTTTGCAATAACTTTACGTTATAAGATTTTATAACTATATTTGAACAGCCGATCCAATTTTTGGAGCTTACTAGTACTAATGTTCAACTCTATGTATAACCTTGTAATTTTGAACATAATCCAGAAGACAAAGGAACTCCTGGATCGAGTATTGGGAGAAATTTGCCTTCGTAGAGGACTTTTTGAGGGAACTAGCCCGCATTTGCATTACACGGAGAGGACAACCACGAAAACCTTCCACGATTAGTCTGACAGCAAGGGGACTCTAACCTATGATCCATCTACCACTGAGGTTATTTAACTTCAGCACTGCCGAGTGCGTAATTTTTATTGACCAGTCATCGCTGTGAGTCGAACCCGGTTCACCTCATTGGAAGGCGAAAGCTCTATCTTCTGATCCACCACGACTCACGTTATTCGATTGAGCAAAACAAGCTTCTAAAAGTTCAACATAAAGAGTAACTACTATACTCAGTATCATTCACCTCCAGATATAGTGATAGAGACCAATATCTGTATTTGATGCAATCAAGCAATTTCCCCCCCGATGAATAAGTAAATATTTTGTTACAATAACTGTTGGTTTTCCAATGTTTAGGTTTGTCGAAACACGCTTTAAAAGAGGTGATTACGTCATCCCATGTACATTTTTCTTGAGCTTACAATGATACAAAAATAAACAATTGTTGAAAAACGATCAATGAGCTTGAAAATCATTTTTGGTCAAAGGTAGTATGAAAGAAAGAAAACGTAAATAGGTTATCTTTTAAAAAAATTGAATTGCCTGTAGTTTAACTATTGAAAGCAGAATTTTCATTAAACAAATTTTTCTCAATTTTTTATTATTTTGTATTAATATTATGAGTCAAAATAAGTGAAAGATTTATATTGAGCATTTTAATAATTTTTGGTTATAAAATATAGCATAAAACACAAGTGTTTTTCTGGGTTAATGGTAGAATTTTCCAAACACAACACACTTCTAAGCAATGATATTTCAAATTTGGATTTATTTGCAGTTATTTAAAATTTATGAGAAACAGTTGTTCATTGCAGAAATATCTTCAATTTACAAAATTGATTATTGATAAATATTTGAATATGAATGAAAAAAACATTTTTACAATACTTATTTTTAGATTTATATTTTAGTACAAACATATTCCGATAATTTAATAATTTCTTTAGTAACCATTAGACTGCTTTTTTTTTAATTAAAAAAATACGAAAATATCTTTTTGCTTGTAATTGGAGCGTCAGAAAAATACGTATAAAGGGAACACCGGTGGCCGATATGCGTCAAAAGGTTAATTCATGTCAATGACGTTTCTTTGTGGCGTAACTACCACTACAGTTATTATACATAAATTTACTAGTATATGAAGCATGCTAACTCGACTTACAATCGATGAACTATTTAATCAATAAAAGTTGATGTCGACTAATGTAACTCTCCCACATTGGTAATCTACAAATGAGATATAATCACCCATACTTTGGATATAGTATAGTTTTTCAATCTTTACTTTGCTAACGTTAAGTCTTTTCAATGGTGCACGAGCCCTTCTTTATAGAGAAAAAAAAATGCTTGGAAAAGTATTTACAGGGGGATACATTGCAGAGATTACAAATTTGAAAAGAAGAAGTGGTACTCATTCTTAATAAATGCCCGATTCGTGCGTTTTGGTCAGGTAAATCTATTTATCTACATTACCTGGAATCTTATTTTCTGTTTTCTATTAATTATTGTTGAAGCAGGCACAGACATACATATTTAATAATCATTTAATGTTTCGGCTACATTGTTAAATTAACCACCAAATTATTAAATTACGATTAAAAAAATATTTCTGAGCCCATCTCAATTCAGTTTTTGATCATAATTATTAAAAAAATGAAATTAAGATAATTTAGCAAATCAAAGGCACACTAACACGAAGTTCATAAGGAAAACTATCGATTTAAAAGGACACGAACCACCAGTCCATATTGAGGTGATATTTCCGGTCATATGTTGCTATGCAATTATTAATCCTCATGATGTGTCCGACCTTCCGTCCAAGTTTGTAACCGCTGCACTAAATTAAATTGCATCATAGTTAAGACAATTTACGTCTTTTAACTTTTTGTTTAAAGTTTTTTGGGGTACCAATTCAAATCAGTTCTCATTACAAATGTGAAACATCTTCGGATTTTAAATCATTCTCTTAATAAACTATAAAAATAATTTACTCCACAATAACAATAGAAGACTGCAATTCAAACATAGTTTTATTTTAAAGAAAGCTTTCATAACAATTCTTTCAATTGGGTACTTGCACTTTATAAGAGGAAGAAAATCACAATACCCACACATGTGACCTACGACGTTAGTGCCCGCTGATGGTTTATAAGCAAAATGAAATGTCAAAGTTCAGCTAATTTTCTCCAGATAAGTTAGAATGTTAATTAAAATAAGTTAACTAAATACAGCGTCGCATCACACATCGAGTGAGATGAAATACAATACTTTCACTTTTACGTCTTTTATATAACTTATATTTATTAATTGTTTACGTATTTTTTGTTATCGTGATATATTTTTGTTTTATGTACCTGACAACTTCAATGCATGAATAATATGTTTATGTTCTACGTGGCTTCGTGCCTGTCTCTGTGTTAGGATAGAATAATGTAGTGAAAGAATTAAAATATTTGCGAAAGAATCTTCGTGAAAGAATATAAAATGTGTCACCCTGAAAGAAGTGGTATTTGAAATGCTTGTCTTACTCGATCGAGAGTGGAAGGAGCAGTTGCTGACGTAAACAAAAGCCACGTTTCAACAACCAATCAGGATCAAGATACCTGCACTATGGCACTTGCAGGTATCCCATTAATATTAAAACAAATGCTTGCAGAAGGAGGCAATTGTGTATAAATGTTTACCTCGTAATACACACCGTCAACAAGTTGTACACCAATCAGAAGCGTTCCTGTCAGATCTGTGTAAGCATCTTCAGTTCGATTTAGTGATTCCGTGATCTGATCACCACAATCACTTAAAAGAGTCACAGAGTTTCCTTTGATACCCAAGGCTATTCTATGCCACCTGAAATTGCGAGATAACGGTTTATTATTTAAAATAGCTAACTACTCTAAAACTAGACAGATTCATTATTCATAATTACTAAATACATTATAGCTAGACAATTTCGTTATTCAAAATAGCTAAATACATTAAGAAAGACAGGTTCATTATTCAAGAAAACTAAATACATTAAAGTTAATCATGTTCATTCTTCAAAGTAACTAAATAAATAAATTCTAGTCAGAATCGTTATTCAAAATTACTAAATAATTTAAAGCTAGACAGGCTCTTTATTCAAAATAATTAAAGATATTAAAACTAATCAAGTTAATTATTCAATATAACTAAATACATTAAAGCTAGACAGGTTCATTATTCAAGAAATCTAAATGCATTAAAGTTAATCAGATTCATTATTCAAAATAACTAAATATATTGAAGCTAGACAATTTCATTAATAAAAAGTAACTAATTACATTAAGGCTAAACAGGTTTATTACTCAATGTAACTAAATAAATAAAATCTAGACATATTCATTATTCAAAATAACTAAATGCATTAAAGTTAAGCATGTTCAATATTCAAAAATAAATTAACCAATTTAAATTAGTAGCCTTTTTATTTAAAAAATTAAAGCGAATGTGTCCATGGTAATGCGCTAACCAATTGCTTATTTCTTTCGAGGGATCATAAAAAAAATGCTCAACTTATTATTGATGACAATGGTGCATAATTAATTTTTGAAGTTAGTACTGATATGGTTGTAATCGGAGTTGTTATAATCAATATTAAATATAATATTATAGATATTTAGTATAAGTGCTGGGGTAAAAGATAAGTAACGGAAAAAATGATTTATTGTGATAAATTTTAACGGTTAAGAGTTGGTGTCAAGCAATAGCCCCATGCTGAATAATACTGAATATAATTTATTACTTTGATGAGATAAACTTCTAAATATACGCTTCGCCTAGTCTAATAACGTAAAGCCACCGAGAAGAGTAACATGTAATAATAAAAGAAAAATCTTGGAATTGTTTTAAGTTTCTTCAGTTCAGCTGGTCTTCCAGTTTTGCGCATGATTTCGTGGTGTTAACTGATACCCATTTATTATCATATATACAAGTGTTTGTTGTTACCTAATTCGAGTGTGGGGATTTCAAATCTGTAATTTATTCCGTTCCTACAGCTACAGAATTTTTCCAAATGATATTTTTAGTTTAGTTTATTTTTGTCTAAATGTATAAGTTTAAAAAGAACGTATAGATTTGTATGCACTTGTCTGCTACTTTAAAAACAACACACGAAACAAAAAAAATCATATGACCTTAACGTATAACATCATAAACTACAATGTATTTCCGCGTTTATCCTGCCATTCCTTACGTAACAGAGAAGTAGAGATGCTCGGTATTCAGTCGAGTGAATATTAAGAAGTCCTGGTTAGGAATATATCATTAAATTACATAAAAACTTAAGCTTGTCCTTTCAAAAGTCACATGCAACAGAGAAAAAAATTGTTCCCCAGTGTTATTTACTTATTTTTTATCTCTTACGAAAATCGGTTGTGTTCCTATAAATTAATATAAATGTAGTATCAGCATACTTTCCATCATTCACAGAAACCGGAAAAGAGACTTCAGTCAATGTAGGAACATCTTGACTCTCTCTACACATGAAGGTGATATTCTCGCCAATTCCAACCGCCAACTGTTCTTCAGCAGCATTGTTGTAAACGGTGAAGAGGAATGCCTCAGATCCCTGATTCGGTCTAATTGTTGCCAATATTGAAAAATCATATGGAAAACCTCCTGAAAACAGAAAATGTGTAGCTATCAAATTAATGATGATATATCATAGCAAACCAACTTNCGAAAAATCATAACCCCATCGAAAAAAGTGATGTAGATTGAGGCCATGCTTGTTCCCGTTCCTCCACCCATTTCATGTGCTTTTCAAGATTTTCAACCTCCCTAAGTGGCATCCGTGTTTTATGGCAAGATTTCATCCACTTGATACCTTTAATCCTTTTGGAATGCGTCGGTCGAATCATAGAACACGTGATATATATGGTATAACAGTTAAACGTTGTTCATAACTTCAATACATGTATTTCATTGTCGCTGACCTTCAAATGGTATAATATGATGGAATATTTAAATAAACAATTTATAGGGCATTACTGTTAGTACTTTTATTAATTTCGTGTTGACAATAGCCAAAGATTTTCGTATCTTCGTCGTCAATTAACTTCATCATAGAACTTTTCTTGACAATTAGAATGCACCGATTACAAAGAGAAACTGTTATGGATTGATATTTTTTTTCTGTTTTACAGAAAAACTATATTGAGATGAATGTATAATTCGAATAAATTTGATGATAATGAACATAAACTACTAACAACTATTTTAGATAACTAAACCAATGACAAAGAAAATGAATGAGAAGAAAAATTAATAACAATGCGAAATGGCTTTAGAATAATATCCGTCAGTGTTATACAGAGTAACATGTAATATTTCCCTGTAAAACGAATGATGTATTTTCAAATAAATTGCTCACAACTAAATACATTAGACGACTAACGCAAGTGCAAATCATCACTGAAGAACAATTTTGTTTCAGTTGCATAAGATTTTTGAATGGATATTTGATATTTTCGATTCGTTGATTTGAAAATCTTTAATTAGTTTCCATCAATAAGCTCCAGTTTTTATGTAATTTAATATTAAAATCATTTACCAGGATTTTTTTAAAAATTCACTCGAGTAAATGCCAAGTGTTCCGATTTCTCTGCTACATAGGGAGTAGTAGGATTATAATACAATTCAGCCTATGATGCAATACGATAAATTAATGTGCTTTTTTCCTTTCCTTTTTTGCCTCAATCGTTATTTTCAAAGAAGGATACAAGTGTGTATGTATGTAAACCCTCTACGTTCTTTATGAACCCGTACATTCAGACAAAAATAAAGCAAACTATAAATGCCAAAATTAATTTCAAATTTGAAATACCCACAACCTAATTAGATAAGATCACGCACTTGCATGAATACCACAAAAAATTCGTTTCCCGCTTTAATTGAGGATTTTGGAACATCATTTCTGTCAATGAGTGTCACAACTTTAAAATGAAAATATATTTTAAGATTGAGCACTTACCGGTGGAGTGTAATTAGTATAAACTCCCGGAGTTAAATCGGGATAAGGATAATCCGTAAAATCATCGTCGTCTTCATCTTCATCGTCATTCGACGATCCGGGTAATCGAGGAAAAACTGTGTCTTCAGGTCCGGCTGTGTAGGGCAGAGGAAACTGACAATCCGGCATGTAGTCTATGCATTGATCATAAGCAGCTTCCGGACTTGGAATAATCAAAAGCTGCTGGATGTCCCCCTACACCAGAAAAATTGAATGAATAAATTATCAAAACCCTTTGTAATAATCATTATAACCAACTCATTGAATACCTGTTCGTCTTGGCACTGAAATAATCAACAAGCCACAAATATACATAAAACTGAAAAGCCATATACCGATGAAATTTGCAGGTCACTTAAAACATTTCCCTTTTCTTTTTAATATCATTTGTTGCCCTTTGCAATAACTTTACGTTATAAGATTTTATAACCGTCGTTGAACAGCCGATCCAATTTTTGGGGCTTACGACTCCTAATGCTAAACTCTGTAGCCTTGTAATTTTGAACCCCATTCAGAAGACAAATCCTGGAGAAATCCTAGATCAAGTATTGGGAGAAATTTGCTTTTGTGGAGGACTTTTTGAGCGGACTAGCCCGCATTTGCATTACACGGAGTGGGCAACCATGAAAACCTCCCATGGTTAGCCTGACGGCAAGGGGACTCTAACCCATTATCCGTCTACCACTGAGGTTATTTTACGTCAGCACTGCCAAGTGCGGAATTGTTATTGACCAGCCATTGCTGTGATTCAAACCCGGATCACCTAATTAGAAGATGAACGCTCTAGCTCTTGAGCCACCTTGACTCACGTTATTCGATTGAGTACAACACTTTTAAAAGTTCAGCATATAAAAATAAAGAATTTTTACCTGGAATTTTTATTTTCTGTTTTCTATAATTTATTGTTGAAGCAGGCTCAGAAATACACATTGGGTCGTAATTTAATGTTTTGGCTACCTTGTTAATTTAACCACCAAATTTTTAAATTATCATTAAAAAAATATTTCTGAGCCAATATCAATTCAGTTTTTGATCATAATTATTAAAAAAATTAAATTAAGATAAATTAGATAAATAAAATTTGCAAATTACAGGCACACGAACAAGAAGTTCATAAGGAAAACTATCGATTTAAATAGACACAAATCACCAGTCCATATTAAGATGATATTTCTGGTCATATGTTACTATGCAATTATTAATCCTCATGATGTGTCCGACCTTCCGTCCAAATTTGTAACCGATGAACGGGATTAACTTGCGTAATAGTTAAGACAATTTATGTATTTTGACTTTTTGCTTGAAGTTTTTTTGGGTACCAATTCAAATCAGTTTTCATTACAAATGTGAAACATCTTCGGAATTTAAATCATTCTCTTAATGAACCACAAAAATAATTTACTCCACAATAACAATAGAGGACAGCAGTTCAAACGTAATAATTTTAAAGGAAGCTTTCATGTCAATTCTTTCAATTGGGTACTTGCACTTTTAGAAGAAGAAGATCACAGATACCCACACATGTGACGTCACTGCCAGCTGATCGTTTATAAGCAAAATGGCGTGTTTAAGTTGAACTAAATTTCTCCAGATAAGTTTGAATGTTAATTAAATGAATTTAATTAAATAAACGACTTTTACTCAACTTAGATTTATTATTTGTTTATGTATTTTATTGTAATCGTGATATATTTTTGTTTTGTGTACGCGGCAACTTCTATGCATAATTAGTTTATGCTCTACATGGCTTCGCGCCTGTCTTTGAGTAAAGAAAGAAATACGTAGTGAAAGAATTAAAATATTTGCGAAAGAATCTTAGTGAAGGAATATAAAATGTGTCAATTAAAAAGATTGATATTTGAAGTACTTGTCTTACTCTATAGAGAATGGAAGGAACAGTTGCTAACGTAAACAAAAGCCACGTTTCAACAACCAATCAGAATCAAGATACCCGCACTATGGCACTTGCAGGTATCCCATTAATATTAAAACATATGCTTGCAGTAGGAGACAATTGTTTATAAATGTTTACCTCGTAATACACACCGTCAACAAGTTGTACACCAATCAGAAGCGTTCCTGTGAGATCTGTGTAAGCATCTTCAGTTCGATTTAGTGATTCCGTGATCTGATCACCACAATCACTTAAAAGAGTCACAGAGTTTCCTTTGATACCCAAGGCTATCCTATGCCACCTGAAATTGCGAGATAACGGTTTATTATTTAAAATAGCTAACTACTCTAAAGCTAGACAGATTCATTATTCACAATTACTAAATACATTATAGCTAGACAATTTCGTTATTCAAAATAACTAAATACATTAAGAAAGACAGGTTCATTATTCAAGAAAACTAAATACATTAACGTTAATCATGTTCATTCTTCAAAATAACTAAATAAATAAATTCTAGACAGAATCGTTATTCAAAATTACTAAATAATTTAAAGCTAGACAGACTCCTTATTCAAATTAATTATAGACATTAAAACTAATCAAGTTAATTATTCAATATAACTATGTATGTACTACATTAAAGCTAGACAGGTTCATTATTTAAGAAAACTATAAATACATTATAGCTAATCAGGTTCGTTATTCTAGAAAACTAAATACATTTAAGCTAATCAGGTTCATTCTTCAAAATAACTAAATAAATAGAATCTAGACATATTCATTATTCAAAATTACTAAATACATTAAAGCTAGACATATTCATCATTCAAGAAAACTAACTAAGTTAAAACTAGACAGGTTCATTATTCAAAATAACTAAATACGTTGAAATTAGACAGGTTCAATATTCATAAATAAATTAATCAATTTAAACTAGTGACTTTTTTATTAAAAATCTAAACCGAATGTGTCCATGGTAATGCGTTAACCCATTACTTATTTGTTTCGAGAGACCATACAAAAATTGTCCAACTTATTATTGATGCCAATGGTGCGTAATTAATTTTTGCAGTTAGTACAACTGATATGGTGGTAATCGGAGCTGTTATAACCGATATTAAATGTAATATAGGTGTTTAATATATGTTCTGGGGTAAAGGATAAGTAACGGGAAAAAATGCTTTATTGTGATAAATTTTAACTGTTAAGAGTTGATGGCAAGCTATAGCCCCGTGCTGAATGATACTGAATATAATTTTTTACTTTGATGTTATAAATTTCTAAATATACGTTTCGCTCAGTCTAATAACGTAAAGCCACCTGGAAGAGTAACATGTAATAATAAAAGAAAAAACTTTTTCTTCAATTCATTTGATCTTTCAGTTTTGCGCGTGATTTCGTGGTGTTAATTGATACCGATTTATTATCATATTGACCGATTATTGATGATACCTAATTCGAGTGTAGGGATTTCAAATCTGCAATTGATTTCATTCTTAAAGCTACAGAATTTTTTAAAATGTCTTCTCCTTTAAAAGCAACACTTGAAACAAATAAATCATATGAGCTTAACGTATTGCATCATAAACTACAATGTACTTCCGCCTTTTTCCTGCCATTTCTTACGTAACAGAGAAGAGGAGATACTCGGTATTCAGTCGAGTGAATATTAAAGAGCCCTGGTTAAAAATATATTATTAAATTGAGTAAAAACTTAAGCTTGTCATTTTAAAAGTTTCTTGTAACAGGAAAAAAAAAATTGTTCCCCACTGTTATTTAGTTATTTTTATCTCTTACGAAAATCGGTTGTGTTCATATAAAATTATATAAATGTAGTGTCAGCATACTTTCCATCATTCACAGAAACCGGAAAAGAGACTTCAGTCAATGTAGGAACATCTTGACTCTCTCTACACATGAAGGTGATATTCTCGCCAATTCCAACCGCCAACTGTTCTTCAGCAGCATTGTTGTAAACGGTGAAGAGGAATGCCTCAGATCCCTGATTCGGTCTAATTGTTGCCAATATTGAAAAATCATATGGAAAACCTCCTAAAAACAAAACATGTGCAGCTATGAAATTAGTGATAATATATCAATATATCATAGCAAATCAACTTTTCCGGATTTTCCGGAATAAATTGTTTTCCATTTAATACGTCGATTTATGAAATATATTTGAATAAATCAAAAATTTACAAATTCATGATAAAACAGTTCTAAAATATGTGTTTGATTTTTTTTCTACACATTTTTAACCTTTACAAGAAATTTAAACGTTTAAGAAAAAAGAAAGTAACACTGTCTGAGGTGGATATAGGTGATCGATGTGGCAAAACTAATGGTCACATTAAATAAGACAATTTGTTGCTGTTATAGACGTAAAAAAATAGAAAATGTTTGTAAAAACATAACAGTGAACTTGAAAGGTTTTCGTATTCTTCCCTTCAAAGTGATTAACTCTTTACTGTGGTTATTTGCTCTCAACCACCAAAGCTGTATCGTCTGTTTTCAGATTCCAAAGCTTTTTCACTGTTTTAGTCGTGTGTCTGCTCTCGGACACCAAAGCTTTTCCGCCGCACCAGTCGGCCGCTAAAACATCAGAGCATTTTCTCCATTCCTTTCATATGTCTGCTCTCAGCCATCAAAGCTTTTTCACTGCACCAGTCGTATGTCTGATCTCAGCCACCAGAGCTTTTCTCCATTCCTGACGGATGTGTGCTCACTGTTACCAATGCTATTTCACTGTTCCCATCGTATGTCTATTTTCAAATTCCAAAGCTTTTTCGCTGTTTTAGTCGTATGTCTGCTCTCAACAATCATAGATTTTTCACCTCATCAGTCGTTTGTTTGGTCTCAGCCACCAGAGCAATTTCTCCATTCCTGTAATATGTCTGCTATCTGTGTCACCAAAACATTTTCATCGTTCCTATCATATGTCTGCTTTCAGACTCCAAAGCTTTTTCGCTGTTTTAGTCGTATGTCTGCTCTCAGCCCCAAAGCGTTTCATCCTTCCTGTCGTATCTCTGATCTTAGTCACTAGAGCATTTTCTCCATTCCTGTCGTATGTCTACTCTTGTTCGATGGAATTCGAGTCTGGTTGAACACTCTGACCTTTCAACATTTTTGGTTTAATTTTGACCGACCCAATCTTGTGCAGACAGCATTGTCAGTCATAAATACAAGCTAGAAGCCGACGACACCTCTGAACAACTTTCATAGCTTCTTGAGTTTCATTGAAGGAAAGTTGAAACAATTACTAAACTAAGCTACCTTAAAAAAATTTCAACCGAAACTTAATCATAATTTTAGAAAAAGACATAGACAGGCAGAAAGAAGCATTGAAGGGAGAGGAGTGCATATCGTTTTGAAGACTTTCAAGCAACTTTTGATATACATATCAACATTTAGTGAAATGGGTATAAAACTTTATGCGTTTCTCATTTTAGAACGAAACTTACACTTAAACCAGTTTATTAGATCAATTATCAACATAGATCAGTTAAATCATATTCTAACATAATTAATCAATTTGTCTAGCCAGGCCTGCCAACTATTACGCTTTTTGGAAAATATTTTACAGAGTGATAGGCATTTAAAAACCAAAGCTTTTTTGCTAATTTTACTGACATTTCTTAAGCTTTTCCACGAGATAGATGAAAAAGTGGCGTTACATATGAACTTTTAAATCATTTATGTATAGTGGTATGGAAAATAAGTTTGAATCCATAAGCCATAATACATTAAAACATAAACTTAGTTACCAATACAATACTTTTTTTACAAAAAGCGTAGAAATTTGGTAGTCCTGGTTATTATTAAAATCATATAATTAATCAATTCAGTTATTAATCAATCTATATCAGTAATCAATTTAGTTACCCATCAAATCATACCAGTAATCAATTAAGTTATCAATCAAATTATATCAGTAATCAATTTAGTTATCAATCAAATCACACCAGTAAGCAATTATATTATCAATCAAATCATATCAGTAATCAATTTAGAGATTCTGTCATTCTTTTTGGGTGAGTGTGCACCGTCATTTAACGTAAGTGAAAATTTCGATGTAGTAACTAACCTTTAAAAAGTTGTGAAGTTGTGGTCGTGAGTACAGCTGTTTCTGTGATACCATAAGCGATGTCTGGCGCTCCATAGATCGGATTGCCGTCGTTGTCTATTCCTGTTGCTCTGTTGTCACACATGCCCGTCGACTGTTTGACACCTAATGGCTCTTGTCTGATGTTGACTGCTCTCAGAAGATCAACAGAACCTAAAAATATAAGTTCGATTATAATGTGTGTGATATGTGTGTTCGATTATAATTAACGCGTAAAACAGCAGCAATATCCCACAAAAATTTATTCCCAAGTAAATTATGAAAATCGGAAATTCAAGTGGTGAGAAGAAAATGCCACGCGGAAAAATTTACAAGGAGCTGCTTAAAAAATGCAGAAATGAAGAAAATATAATGAAATATCAGTAGAAGTAGTGGAGTTATGAGCAATTCAATAGACGTAAGCCTTATCAATGCTACAAATATGGATCTACTAATGACAATTGACCTCAGTGCCCAAAACAGAAGTACCAAAAGTCACTCGCTCAAATTAATCGAATCGTAATACAAGAAGACCGATTACTAACAGGGCTAGATTACTAACTCTGTATACTCTTATGGTGAAAGTAACTGAATTTAAAATTATTACTTCCGAAATCAGATGCAACAATTGATGTTTTATGCCAAAAATTTGTGACTCCAGATATGTTTACGGATAAAACTGTATGGGTACAACAACCATTAGATGAAGGCTTAACTTGTTTGTCACTAGCAAGAGTTTCGATACCTGGACAGTTTGGCGACATTGCTATGCTTAAAAGTGAGTAGGATAAAGGTCGTTATCTCCTTTGGAATAAAACTGCAGCTAGATTTCCAAATCTACATATAACGCATATACAAATTTCAGAGTTAAACGCAGATAATATCAGATCTCAAACTCGTTTAAAAGCTGAAAGTGAAGAATATTGCGTAACGAAATTCGAAAGCTATCGGAAATTCATCCGAACAAAATAATAAAAATCAAGAATTTATTGTAAATTAAAAAGATGATGAGCCAGTTTTGGAAACAGATGCTGTTAGTTCAAAAATGGAAGAGATATTACCAACTTTAGATACCAATTCGGGTGGACTTCCTTTGATACAGGTAGATCACGATAGATTTGTTAAAGCACAACAGGAAAGTTCCGAGTTAGAATCATTTTTTGAAACTGAGGAAAAAGGTATTCAGAAACAAAGCTATCTTGTTGAAAGAAAACTTCTTTCTAAGGGCCAAGAAGGACGGTTAAAAGAAGAAAAAAATCATTTATACCTGAAGAATTTAGAAGCCGAATTTTTTAAAGTTATGTCATGAAAGTACTTCCGGAAACTTTGGCTTAACCGAATTCAAAGACAAACTGGCACGATATTATTTTTGCTGTAACAAGACGTGGCATTGAAAAGGAAATCGTATTATGATAAAAATAGTATCAGGAAAGAACTCAGAGCCAGAGATACGGTTCTTGTTTTGGCAACGTCTAGAGCTAATAAGTTGTCTGCTCAATGGATTGGGTCGGGGAAGATATAAAACAAAATGTCCCATAGCTAACTATTTAGTTAATATTCCTGGAAAAAGAGAGAGTTCACAGATTTATCATGTCAATATGTTTAAACCAGTGGTTCCTGAACTTTTTTGTCTCGTAGACCCTTTGCCATATTTTTTTGGTTTTGGGTTACCTGACATTGATATTTTGTAAATTCTTCAACTTCAAATATATTTTTGACAGCTGATACAGTGCTGCTCACTGTGAAAGATTGAAATTTCTATCTTTTTGTGGATATAATTGTGTGAGCTGATGAATAGATTATATCTTTTTTTTCCTGATTTTTATTGAACTTTTTTTAAATAATTTTTTCCATGTTTTTTCCACATTTTGAACTTATATATATAGATGGATATATAAAGGTTAGATTATCAATGGTTTTATTCTTTTGGTGAAAATACAAAAATGTTTTTTCAATATTTCAAAATTTTATGACTAAATGATGTTACACGAAAAGGAAGTTTGAAAATTAAATTAGAGCTACGCTTTTCTAATTTAAAATGTTTAAACTACTTAACAAAGGTTGTCAGACATTAATCCACCTGTGTCAGGCATAGGTTTAAAAAATAAAAGGTAGCAGCAAGATTTTCAAAGTTGGTCATTGCTTTAATTGATCACTCGAGCGGTGAAATAAATCCACTCCAGATTAATAATATATATATGAAAAATGATAGTTTATTTTCCCCTATAAAAACTAGGAAAGTAATTATTTATCTTGCCATTATAATGAATATGTGAGCTCAGTGAAGAGAGCTTACTAACTAAATATATGTTCCTGAAATAAATGTGTTTTTTTTCCCTTTAACTTGCTCTCATTAAAAAAATAATAATAAAAAAAAACTAGTTTTTTTACCCATTTGCAAAATGGGTCTTGGTTTGAATTTCATGGAGTCCTCACTTTTCAACTACAATAATCAAGAGTAATAGTGAAGAGTGCTCATGTGTTGCTATGGCGACCGCTGCGTTTGATCATTTTCTTAGAATTCTTTTCTTTTTTTTTACTTTTAATTTTGTTACACAATAAATGGGTGAATTAATTTTTGAGATATGGGAGTAGAGAGATCCCATAAATACTTCTTGAATTGTGAATAAAAGAGAACTTCATCATTTAAACGATATTTTTGTTTTTATTGTTTTAATTAAGAATCAGAAATTCTAACCTACAGTTCAAACTGGATCGTTTTCAATACTAGTTCAGGTGAATATCTATGAATACGAATATATATACGTTGCTATGGCGACCGCTGCGTTTGATAATTTTTTTTAGAATTCTTTTCTTTTTTTTACTTCTAATTTTGTTACGCAATAAATGGGTGAATTAATTTTTGAGATATGGGAGTAGAGAGATCCCATAAATACTTCTTGAATTGTGAATAAAAGAGAATTTCATCATTTAAACGATATTTTTGTTTTTATTGTTTTAATTAAGAATCAGAAATTCTAACCTACAGTTCAAACTGGATCGTTTTCAATACTAGTTCAGGTGAATATCTATGAATATGAATATATATACGTTGCTATGGCGACCGCTGCGTTTGATCATTTTTTTAGAATTCTTTTCTTTTTTTTACTTCTAATTTTGTTACGCAATAAATGGGTGAATTAATTTTTGAGATATGGGAGTAGAGAGATCCCATAAATACTTCTTGAATTGTGAATAAAAGAGAATTTCATCATTTAAACGATATTTTTGTTTTTATTGTTTTAATTAAGAATCAGAAATTCTAACCTACAGTTCAAACTGGATCGTTTTCAATACTAGTTCAGGTGAATATCTATGAATATGAATATATATACGTTGCTATGGCGACCGCTGCGTTTGATCATTTTTTTAGAATTCTTTTCTTTTTTTTACTTCTAATTTTGTTACGCAATAAATGGGTGAATTAATTTTTGAGATATGGGAGTAGAGAGATCCCATAAATACTTCTTGAATTGTGAATAAAAGAGAATTTCATCATTTAAACGATATTTTTGTTTTTATTGTTTTAATTAAGAATCAGAAATTCTAACCTACAGTTCAAACTGGATCGTTTTCAATACTAGTTCAGGTGAATATCTATGAATATNATCCAGTTCTCGTATTTGCATTGTTATTAACATATTTATTTATAAACACTTTTCGAAATTAAGCAGTTATAAAATCAGAAAGGAAAAAAATTTAAAAATTTGAAAGTAGTGGAAGAACAACAGTATCTAAAGTCTGGATTTCTTGAGGGTGTGGTAGGGCTGGAAATAGTTCTTGCACAGTGCTGCTACGTTGCAAGAGGTGCACACTATTTTCGAGCGTGCCTCTTTATTCATTTTTACGCACCAAGCACATCTATTGCGCATTTTTCCTTCAATTGGGAAATGGTTTCCAACATTGAAAAGTCTCGTTGTTGATGATGATGATATAGTTTTGGAGGAAGAGGGCCTTTGCTTATTGACTTCCTTGTTCACATTTCCAAATGTTCTTTCTTTCCATTTCCATACTTTCGTTCGTACATTGGGCAGTGTAAATGAATAAGCTTTCGGGAAAGATCTTGAAGTAAGCATACACTTTGGTGGCTTCGTTGCCAATAGAGATATTTGTTTGGCCTTTGATGTAACTAACTAGTGGCATTCATGGTGCAAAGTTAGTTGGATAGGACCATGAAAATGACGGTGGATTCTAGTTCTGGAGCTCAACTTCATCATCAAACAAATCATTATGATTGGGTGACACGACTTCATTGCCGGTCTCCTCTACAGTGTTTTCAGTTTTCAGAAGGCTCACTTTTATAAGCGAGCTGTCTCAACTTGTTTTCAGGGTAAATTCTCTTTTGACTCATTTCGACCGTTTAGCAGAGAAAGGAGCCATCGAATTGTTTAAAAATAGTGGTGGTTGAAAACCTAATGAATTGAATTTATTAAAACAATAATCACAGTTAATAAACTACCACTCGAAAATATTTATTCGCTGTCGGGAGCAAGTTGTCGCTTGCTTGATTAGATCTGGAATGATTGACGTGAGAAATTCATGGAACGATGAGACGGCCTTAAAATCGGTTTGGAGACCAAAGTGGGCGTTATTTTCTGTCCTAGATATTTTTCAGTAACTGGGACATATGTTGTCCCATCCGTAATATCAAAAATTTACCAGACTGGGACAGCACATGTCCCGTCCGGTTCGAAAGGGTTAAATGGAATAATTTAAATGAATTTATCGCATTAGCCCGTTATATTTAATAACATTATTTATTTATTAATATTGACCGGTCAACCTGTTAATAAGCGACTACTTCACATTGACCGTAACAAAAAAACTATTAAAGTATCACCTGAATCAAAATAGGGAATGGTTACAACAAGAAGGGGAAGCATGTATAAGTGCAATGTTATGGAAAACAAAATATTAGAAGAAAATGTGATTGATTGCCTGCATATGTTCTTAAATATTTCCGTATTTAATAGGAAATGCTAATAAAGGAAAGACATTTTTTCTTGAATCACGGTAAAAGAAAAGTTATATTTCTTAATAAAAATAACTTAACTCTTTGAGTGGTAGTTTAAAATTATAGAAAAATAATAATAACATTTTTTATGCTTTTAATAGAACTGGACGATGTATCGTAAAATATTGATATTTTTACTTGTCGCAATAACAATACTCGTATTACAAAAAAATGTTAAATATGAGTCACTACAAAATGAAGAAGTAAGGGCAATCACAGGTTATCCATTGGCGAAATGGTTGTTGTCTAATTGTTTTTGAAAAAGAAACTTTATCGTGTTTTCATCTCGGACATCTTTAACCGTCAGTCCTGAACTGCTCGGTGCACAATTTCGCAGGCATATTTAAATACAGCTCAGACACATTCTGTGTAAATTATTTTGATGACTGAATAGACATTGAACAGCCAAACGAGATCAATATTAACATTTTCGGTACAATGGTGTTTGATAACTGTTGATTGTAGATAAGTTGATTGTTTGATAACTGTTGATTGTAAGCTGCATCATAAACCCGTATCGGATTCACAAGTTCACACATGAAATATGATTTGAAAGCTAAGCTTTCTTTTAATTTTACACGAATAGTGAATGAGTGTCATGAGCCACAGTGCTGACGTAAAATATCCTCAGTGGTTGACGGATCATGGGTTTGAGTCTCTTGCAGTCAGGCTAATCATGAGAGGTTTTCGTGGTTTTCCTCATCATGTAACGCAAATGCTGGTTTCTACCTATTCGTGATACAGGAGATAGCTCGTCTCCCGGATTAGGTTCAAAATGACAAGTCTACGGAGTTAGTCATTAGTAGCTCTAAACTCTAAATTGGGTCGACTCTTCAGGGACGATATTAAAATTATAAAATAAAATATTTTTACTGTGGTAGAAAATAAAAGTTACGATTCGTATTTTTTCCAGATGTTGGGGGAAAAATATTTAAGCGCAACAGTTTATGTTTACTAAAATTTTGTTTATGTTTTATTGGTGAAAAAATGCATAACAGATAAATAAAAATGCATAAATGCTCGGAAATGCATAACAGACACAGCCTTGGGAGAATTTATATTAAAATTTAAAAAAGTAATAATAATCTTTTTCATGCTTTTAATAGAACTGGACGATGTATCGTAAAATGTTGATATTTTTACTTGCCGCGATAACAATGTTAAAAAAAAATGTTAAATACGATTCACATCAAAATGTAGAAAATTGTGATAGCTGCAAGGCGATCACAGTTGGCAAAATGGTTGTTGTCTAATCTCTTTTGGAAAAGAAACTTTGTGTTTTCAACTTGGACATCTTTAATTGTTAATCCTGAACTGCTCGGTGCACGATCTTGCAGGCATATTTAAATACAGCTCAGACACATTCTGTGTAAATTATTTTGATGACTGAATAGACATTGAACAGCCAATCGAGATCAATATAAACATTTTCGGATTGGTGCAATAGTGTTTGGTGGAGATTGTAAGTTGCATCATACACCCGTTTCGGATACCCAAGTTCATACATGAAATATGATTTGAAAGCTAAGCTTTTTTTCAGTTTTACATGAATAGTGAATGAATCATTTACATTGCGTGGAAGACAGTCTCAGGTCTTGCGCAAGTTATTGGGTACGTTGACAATGGATCATTTTATCTCTAACTGGTGATCAACACCCAGTTCTCGTATTTGAATGAAAGGGGTTCAGAGAGTCACCATTCGCTCTTCGGTTGGGTTTAATTCTCTCAACCACTTAGGTCCTTTTTTGAGGGACGGGCTTCATGCTTGCGTTTGCGAACAGGAATCCTTTCGTTTTTCCGTTTGTAACATTAAGAATAATATAACATTAATAACCAAAAAGCCAGTTAAGGGGAATAATTTAAGTGAATTTATCGCATTAGCCGCTTATTATTAATAATAACCAATGAAGCTTGGTCAATATCATTCCTTCCCATTTTTATTGGGGATATTTCCGCATCGTGATCTGCCACGCCAGTTACAATCGTCAAGGCGCCAAATTAATTTGAAACGGGCAAAATTAGAAAAAAAAAAGAAAAAAACATGTGGACGTATTTGCTTTGGGTTGGCTACGAGTTATACCTTTCGAGTTGGTTCCTTTCTGTGATTTTTTTTCCAGTTTATCCTGGATCATTCTGACCAAAAGGAGCGGTTATTTTTAACCGGTTAGTATTAATAATTACCGGAATTTGTTTTTCACCTTGTGAGAAATACGTTTAACTGTTTTACTGTTTAGCTCACAGGCATTTAACTTTTTACTGTTTAACTTTTTTATTGTTCATCTCATACGCTTTTAATTCTTTATATCTTTTATTGCTTGTCTCATTGGTGTTTACCTCTTTTATTATTTAACTCATCGATGTTTAACTCTTTTATTGCTTTACTCATACGTGTTTAATTCCTTTATTGCTTAAGTCATAGTTTAACTCTTTCATTATTTAACTAAGAGGCTTTGTTTAGCTGATAGGCGTTCACCTCTTTTATTGTTGAACTTATTGGCGTTTAATTGTTTTATTGTTTAAATCATGAGTGTTTAACTCCCTAAATGTTTAACTCCTTCATTGTTTGACTCACATAGACACTCAACTCTTTCACAGTTTAAATCATGGCTGTCAAATCTTCTTTTGTTTAACTCATAGACGTTTAATTCTTTTATTGTTTAACCCTTTTCACTACGCGTACTTTAAAATGCTGTTTGAACTAATATAAGGACTAAACCATTTAAAATACACAATACAATATTTTTATATTTTTATAAAATTTTAAAAATTCTTAAAATAATGTGGTTATTATTTAATTATTAAACTATAAAAAGTTTAAATTTGGGAGTGGTGTCAGTAGATGGCGGCATCGGAGTGCAAAGGGCTAAAGTGTTTGAAATGATTACAGTCTCACTAACAGTTAGATACTGGTATGCCAAAGACGGCTAAAATTGTATAAAAATGCAGAAACTCAAATTTTTTTTTATTTATTTATTTAATTTATTTCAGTATTCAATCCTACCTACCATCATAACTTGCATATGAAAATGAGTCACATTTTAAGAGAAAACATTAACTTCTTTCACTTTCAATAGCAAACTGAAAAAACAATGCTAGAAAAAGTAGCTTATTTTAATACATTTTTACTTTTTACTGGTTACCACTTTTTACATTTTTCGTCACTCGTGGCATCCCAGCTGATAAAAATTAGCTTGTTGTTGTTTCTAATGCCACTTGCCAATATCAGCAAGCATTCTTGGTGAAGCCAAGTGAATTTAAGGCAGAGATGGCGTTTCTTGCTTTTCAGTGGTGCCATCTATAGCCAAGAACCAGACTTCAGTCACACACATCTCACAACCCGTTTAAAAGGCGCACCCAATCATACATTCATTCATTCACACATCGCAATTTTGACCTGAACTAGAGAACGATCAATCTCCAATTCAGTGCCTCCAGAGGTATGATTTGTTATGGGAACATGGAGGACTTTGTGACCAGACAGATTTAACGTGCACTAGTAAATCATTTACTACACGGGGAGTCTTCGGCCGCTAGGAATCGAACCCACGAGCCTTTGGACATGAATATATAATAATGACAAATAAATATCGTGGGAGGTTCTCGCGGTCTTCTTTTACATGCAGCGCAAATGCGGGTTAGTTCCATCAAAAAGTTCTCCATGAAGGCAAACTTCTCCTAACACTTGACCCATCAGTTCCCTTGTCTTCTGGGTTATGTTCAAAATTACAAAGCTACGGAGTTGAACATTAGTAGTCGTAAAGCCATAAAATTGGGTCGACTGTTCAACGACGGTTATAAAAAAATGCATCTGAGCTCGATGACTCAGGGGATAAAGCGTTCGCCTCCCAATGAGGCGAACCGGGTTCGAATCCCAGTCGATCAGAATTCTGCATCCGGCTTGCACCAACCACAGTGCTGATGTGAAATATCCTCAGTGGTAGACGGATCATGGGTTAGAGTCCCCTTGCCGTCAGGCTAACCGTGGGAGGTTTTCGGGGTCTTCCTCTCCATGTAACGCAAATGCAGGTTAGCTTCATGAAAAAGTCCTTCACGAAGGCAAAATTTCTCCCAATACTCGATCCAGGTACTCCCTTATCTTCTGGATTGGGTTCAAAATTAAAAGGCTGCGAAGTTGAGCATTAGTAGTCGTAAACCCATAAAATTGGCTCGGCTGTTCAACGACGGTAAAAAAATAAAATAAAATGAATACATCTCTCCGAAACAAAACATGAGTTATTACCTCATAGATAGCTGGTTAAATGTTTTTAATAAGGATCCAGAGTAAAAACATTTTAAAAATTAAATGATAAATTACATAATTTTTTTTTACTTAATATGTATATTATTATTCCTTTCATAATAACTCTTTCCACATTCATTACAGTACGAAAATTCGAGATTTAATGATAATTTATTTATTGGTTAGAGAAAGTGTCTGTTGACTTGATATCGCTTCATAATCATCCTTTCAAAATAGGTGTAATTTTTATTAAAAAGTGAAACAGTGACATTAACATGATTCTATAATTCATATTAATCCTGGTTAGCTAAATATCTGTTAATATTTATTGCTATAATGTTTGTTGATAATATATTAGTTAATTTTTTTCGCAACTCCAATTGTTCGAAAGTGCTTTGCTTAAGTGATTTTTTTGGAAATTTTTTTCTCACTTTTTTTTGCGGCTTTAAATAAAAAAACAATAATAAATTAAAAAAAAAAAATAAGAGAAAGTAATCAGATATAAATCATAAGATTTATATAGAACTTTTTTGAAAATATAAATGCTTTAAGAGAGATAAAACCCGTTTGCAATTTAAACTGTTTCACAAATTAAGGTAATCGTTATAGACTGTAAATAAGTTTAATTACTCCTCATTTATTACTTCATATTTTGGCTTTTTTTTTTAATTACTTCTTATTCATCATTCTTAAGTTTACATTTTTTTTCCATTACAGTTAATTATATTTCAAATCCAAGAAATTATACATTTTGTTATGATTACCATAATAACAAAATGTTCTTACATCAAATAATTATAATTAGAAAAAGAAAATGGTCTTTAAAAAGAACGTGATATTTGAAGAAAATTATAAGAGACCAAAACACGGAAATTGGTAATCAGTGCCTCCTGGTTCCAATAAATTATTATAAATTGCTAAATTACTAGTAAGTTTGAAATTTTCGACATTATTTGACAGAAACAATAACTTAAATTGTGAATATTGTTATTATAATTAAATTTTATGAGTCATTCATAATTTAATATTGCGTATATTCTTATTAAACTTGGAGTTTTTTCATAGTACATAACTAGTAGGATATTAGATATGATAGCAATGATTAAATTTTTAGTACTAGTATTTTTAAAAATATAACTTTTATGAACTAGTATAATAGTTATACCTATTTAACTAGTTAGTGTTTTAAATGTGCATTACCTGAAGGCAGTTGAGCAGTTGTTGCAAGGAACTCCGACCACAAACAAAACAAAACAGAAAACAAATACATTTTAGTCCAATTCCACGAGACATTTTTCTCCATTATTCCCCAAATATCTCGTGTGAAATTAAAAAAACAAAAATACTGCAAATAGTTTCGCTCGACAAGGAAAAAATTTTAAATTATTTACGGCATATTTCGACTGACCAATTTCCACTCCAAATTAGAAGAAGAAATCAGGATTATTTAATTGACACCACTTGCAGACGATCTGCAAGGTCTCACACGGCAACCGTATCCGCTGTCTTCTGCCACTGCGAAATTGGAATGAAAAAGACATCAGAAGACAACAAAAAAAATGGTTGAGTGGAGGCCTAGAGGCAGACGTGGTGACAAGTTTCAACATCTGGTAAGCATCAACATTCAACATATCTCGCTACTGTCCAGCATCTTTATGGGTTGAGGCAAGTAGAGTTAATGAAAGCTAGAGAAAAAGAAACAAAATCCCACGCCCACACACAAAGGCAGTGATTCCTGTTGGTGTTATCCCCCCTTCCCACAAAAATCACAAAATTTGCTTGGGATTTCCTAGTTTTTTTGACGGAGGAATATCACGGCCGTATCCATTGAACTCCTAAACGACAAAGAATGTTGCGTTGGGCATTTAACCCTATGTTACATTCCACACGAAATAAATAGATAAAAGGAATCACGAAAATTTTGTGTTCACTTAAATATTTTCTCCTTAATCATTTCAGAATTCGAAAAAAAGATGGCAGAAATTTTAAACTTTGAATGTTACGAAAAAATTTTAAACTATTTATATGAATAGGTTAACAATTTTTTATAAACTACGCTTATTTTTACTTAACTTTTGATACCACTGGGAAAAAAAATTCTGAAACTACGCTATCAAATACCTGCCAACTCTTTCCGAAAATTATTTTTCCTAGTGGTAGAAATGTATCAATTGAAAGACAATTTCAAGCAGAAATATATTTTTTATTTTGACAGATTCTAAATACACGATTGCGTAATTATCATGAATTTATTTGTTTAATTTTGCTTAACGCTGTTTTTTCGAAGCTCTGTCGCCAAGAGAAATAAAAAAAGCCATAGTTTAAGTGCCTTACACTTGAAGCAATGCATGCTTGAAGCTGAGCTTTAGAACTGATAAATAACTTAAATATTTTAAAAGTTATTAAACTTCCTAAAAATTGCCGATTTGGCGACATTTTGCCACCTATTTGAAATCATCAAAATCACTGCCGTATTCTCAGTTTTTGCAAATTTTTTAAGCCCAGATAATGCAGTATCGGAATAATATCAATAGCACTGAGGAAAAAAACATATTCTCCAAAAACTGAAACATATCCTGAGTTTCAAAAAGTATTTTTCCTCATGGAAACGATGGTTATGTTCATAGATTTTAATAAGTCAGGGTTAAAAGAGTTTTATCAACTACTACATATCATTTAAATATAAATATAAAAGATTAAATGTGCGATGGATCGTGGTTGAAAATTTAATAAAATTTCTTTAAAATTCTGTTTGTTTTTAAAATCTCTGCTTTAGTTCACTACCAATCAAAAAAAAACTTTCAAGGCTGCCAAACTTTCTACACATTTTATAAAAATTTATTCTAGTGTTAGCTTATTTATGTTTTAATGTATTATTTTTCATTCATTTAAACTTATTTTCCACACCAATACACATGATTTAAAAGTTCATGTGCAACGCCACTTTGTTCCTGATCATTAATGGTGAGACTATAAAAATGTTGGCAAATTTACCAAAAATTATGAAAGATTTGGTTTTTAATTGTCTACCGCTCTATAATATATTTTGCAAAAAACCATAGTAGTTGGCAGGCCTGAATTTTTTGTAAAGTATACGAGATTGCAAATGTTGGCAGCTATGCCGGCAGTTTAACCCCTTAACGCACAGATTTTTTGGAAAAAAAACCGGCCAAAAAAATCTATTTTTTATTTATGTAAAAAAACGCACTTAAGAACGTTGTCTTTTCTTTTGGTGGACAATTTTGATATATTGCGCTTTTATTCCATGGAAAAAGGCTGTAATCAGAGATGCCAACTGCTCCGGACACGCCAAAATAATTTTTTAAAAAACGTTAAATAACTTCTAAGTAATTTTTGCAAGTATTCGACGATTTTTGCTTTATTTTTAAAAGGTAAAGCATGACATAAGAGGCATAAAGTGGTGAATTATATAAGCCTACGAATTATTTAGAAATAGTGGTGGATAAAAATCTACTAAATTGAATTTATTAAACCAAGAATCACAATTGATAAACTACCACTTTAAAATGTATATTTGCTGTCCCGAGCAAGCTGGCATCTCTCATCGTTTGTTGTTGGTACGAACCATTCTTTTTTTAAAATATTTACTTTTCTGGTAGTTCTTTTTAGTACACGGCCCCAATGCAACATCATTAATACATAATGTAATGTTTATATCATTAATATAATGTTTATATCATTAATACATTGCTCCCGCTAATTCAAGCCATATAAAAAGTTATTTGTGCTACCACTTTGTTTTTTATTTGAAAGAAATGGTTATTATATTAAATATGTTATACAACATCTCTAATTGCTAATAAATACTATGTCAAATACAAATTATTCTTTAAAAAAGTAACTAAACTACAACGACATTCTTACAAATGTAATTAATAAACACTAACTTGCCCAAGGAAGTCATTTTTCACTGCTTTTTCATATGCACAAAATGTACAAATAATGGTGCATAAATTATTTTTTTTCTAAGAGAAGTAAATTTTGCTATTGTTAATATTTACTTGTTATATAACTGTAAATAATAAAAAAAATATTGAAATTTAATTAAACAAATTTCTTTACACATTAGTCATTCTTTCACAATGACTAGCTATTCTTTTACACTGACTAGTTATTCTCTCATATTTTGACTGCTTTTGGGCAATATAGTTTCAGTCTTTCAAGTGTTAGCTACAATTACTTTTTTTAAATGTAATGACAACCAACTACTTTGTATTAACTACTTCACTACTTTAACCCTTTCGCGCCGACTGTCACAAATACGTGCCAGCATAAAATCGTATCAACCAGGGTAAAAAGATGAAACTGGTAATCAAAGTAATTTCTTAGCAGTTTATTTGTGGGCGGAGTTATAATTGTTTGATTTATTTAATTCACCATTACTTTGTTATCCCGAAAAAAAAATTTCTTTGAATTTGATCATCATTTAACCTTCAAATTTTTATGCCTTTCTCGAAAGCGAATATTTAACTTAAAAAATGCTAAATTATCAAGTATGTACTTGCAATTTTTTAATTGCTTAAAGCTCTTTTATTTCCTCTAAGAAATTAAGTATACTTCGAAATTACGTTCCCTTCTTTTGAAATAACCACGGTGTTTCACGAGTGTAGTGCATCAGCATGTGAAAGTGTTACCAAAGTGTTCTTTCATAATGGCTAGTTTAAATAATAGTTATACGTGATTTCTAAATACGTAATTACTGTTAACCCTCAGCTTGCTGCCATTGAATCATTTTCATTGCATCCATTGTCGGACCCGTCAAGATTTGTACCTATCAAATTCAAAACATTAGTTGGGTTAGAGCCGTTTTACTGCTCTTAACTAACGTTAAAAGTAGTAGCTAGAAATCGCTACGAACTACTGTTTTTTTGTAACGCACTACTCACTACACTACTTTTTTTAAAAAAAAAAAAAAGTAGCACGCTACACTACAAACTACGAAAAAAAGTAGCGACTGCAGTAGTTTAACTACTTGTAGAGTTCTACCACTGCACTGGGGAATTTTTTTCTTCATGTCATTTTTGTAACGTTTCTTTGATATTATCGTGTCAGTGATTTCAAATCTGCAATCGGTTTCTTTCTGCTAACTACAGTATTAATGCGAGTCAATATAATATTTATAGCCATGATTTTTTAAATTCAATCAAGTGAATACTAAATGTCCCTAATTCTCTCTGCTACGTAGGAAGTGGCTGGAAGAAGGGGACAGTTTATGATGCGATACATTAAAGTCATATGTTTTTTTGTCCCAAGTGTTATTTTCAAGGAGAGATGGTTGATCGTGTAAAGCTAAGCACAGATGGCGCTAGGAGTCGAAATTCGTTGTAAGACTTCCGGGTTACTACTTCCGATTGATTTCAACGCTTTAGCACGTCATCCAATGTTATTATTAAGGCCCGGATTTTGATGACATTTGCATTTTTATGCATTTTTTGCATTTTTGGACATTTTTTGTCTTTTAGAGCATTTTTTTAGATTTTTTAGGGTATTTTTCTTTAAATTTCGGGGCGTATTTTGCATTTTAATGCATTTTTTAAAGTTTTTTTGTTAATTTTTTCCAATTTTTACTATTTTTTATCAATTTTCATTATTACACTGGCTTCCAAACAATAAAGAAAATCTATAGAATATTAACAGCTGAAGCAAAATCTTTTCAAATTGAAGAAGAATTGTAAGTAAGTGAGACCGTCTTTTTCAAGTATGCACCTATAACATCAGTAGACGTTGAAAGAAGCTTCTGCAGGAATGAAAATTTACTTTCAGACAAGAGACGCTCGTTTACATTTCAAATTATCAAAAAACATTTAATAATCCAATGTAATTCTGATATTTAGTAATATTATGAGATGGAAGTTGTTATATCCATTAAAGTTTCTATAC
>NC_092209.1:5043121-5102597 GCF_043381705.1 Parasteatoda tepidariorum
GGTACTGTTATAAATTCGTTTTTTCCAAAGATAAAATATAGCTTTTAGTAAATATTTATTATTATTTATTTTTTTATTTAATAATGAACTAAAAAATTTCGATTTTGAATGTATAATTTTTTACGTCATTTTCAAAAACGTGATTTTACATAGCAAAATCGGCCGACTAGTTCCAGAAGAATCATATTTTTTGTGGATTTGGCTAACATAACATGAGTGGGTTTTTCTAAAATTAGTTCTCCCTGTCTTGCCAGAAAAAAAGTGCCGCAAAAATCCTCTATGAGCCCAAAAATGTAAAGGCCTTAATAATGAAGAATAGTTACCCTTTCTAGTGAGAAAAAAGTGCCATAAATTCCCTCTAAGAGACCTTAATATGAAGAATTCTATATGTACCTTATAATTATAGTTCATCTTCGTTATCAACACTTCGTAAATATTTTAAATAAGGATTTTGAGGGCTTTCTCCTCCACAAAATTGTTATTAAATAATGATTATAAATTTATTTGATTGCCTTAAGTGGTAGATAAAGAAAATACTAATTATAGTTTTATACAAAGATTACATTTCCCACTCTGTGTTACAAACGTATTCGATTGCGTTTTCTAAGCTGTGAAAAGCATCTCAAAGTTGAAAATAAAAAGTAAACGGAAAAAAAGTGTTAGAAAAACTATTTAATTATTTTAGAGAGAAATGAAATAAGCTCTTACAACTCGTAAATATTAAACTATTCATGAATATTTACTTTAGTTTCGTTAAAAAGAAAAAAAAATAAGTACGCGTGAATATTATGGATGTATGACTATTCATAAAATCTTGATATTTAAAAACTCTTTTACGAAAACAAACCACAATGAAATGACATTTTTACAAGTTCTTGCGCTTTTCTGCCTTGTTGTATATTAGCCTATAACAGTGTTTCCCTAACGTATGACTTTTGTGTACCCTTTCTAAATTTTTCGTAACGCTGTATGTCACTAATAAAAAAATGAATGTATTTTTTTTTAAAAATATGTTAATTTTTATTTTTTGGTTCGAAGTTTTGTTAATAATTTTATTTGCATCAGTGAGAAGGATGATATTGTTTTTGCTGTGATAACAGTTCATCATAATTCACTTCTCTTGTGGTCAATTTTAGTCTGAGATGCGATTCCACATCCAATAATTTTTTTTTTTTTACTTAATGTCCACGAATGCTGAAACAGCGAGTTCACATAAATATGAAGTTGGAAAAGGCAAAATATATTTCACAACTCTTTCTGGTAAGACTTGATACATATTTTACATTTGCAGCCAGAATGATGTTTAAGTACACTCCTCATGTTTATTTTTCAAGAATCCGTCTGAAGCCAATTCCAATAATTGCTCTTCTTCCGCCTGCGACAATCCTTCTGGCATGGATGTTGAATTAATATTAAACGAATCCATTCAATATATTTCTTTAAATCAGGAAAATAGCTTTTCAAGTTCATCTGCAAACTCTCCAAATGCTGTGTTATGCACTTCAGAGTATCAGCATCAACTGTAGTGGCGGAACTTGTTATTATCTCACGAAGAGAGGGAAACGAATCTATTTCTCCATTACTAACTCTTCTTTGCCATAAATTTAATTTTGCGATGGCAGCGTTTACTTTATCATGCACATGAAACAATGTAATTTTTTTACCTTGTAAAGATAAATTCAAACAATTTAAAGCTGAAAATGTGTCAGTTAATCCAAGTAACACCTATTATTAGATAAAACCATAAAATCGGCAAAATCTAACGTTATCTTGCACAACTTATAATGTTCATACAAGAGGTCGCTGTTTGCTCTGCATTATATAATATTAGATTCTATGCAAACTAATTTTATCTAGCGTTCGCCGTAATATTATTTTGCATTAGTTTTAACGCTATATAATATTACATTTAGGTTTTTCTGATATTATCTTGCGTTGCTTTTTATTTTTGGAGTAAGCAAGAGTAAGATTTGGATGATTTTGGGAGAAACAAGGCAACTTTTAGGTATAGAATTTGAAAAAATTAATGGTCATTTAGTAATCCACCAGAAAGAATATATAGAGAAGCCTTTTAGCAAGTGGTATAAGGTACAACAGACCCATAGTTTCATTGCCATTAGCTAAAGGATCAAATTTGTCGATGCAGGATTGCCCACAAACAGAAATAGAGAAAGCTGAAATGGAAAATATTCCATACCGAAGTGTTCTTGGATTTGTATCTTTTATGGCAAGTAGGACAAGACCTGAAATATCTTATGCTGTTAACATTTTATCACAGTATCAAGAAAATCCTGGTATCAAATGCAGGCAAGCTCTACTGAAACTATTAGAGTACCTGCAATATACAACTGAAAATCTAGATTTGTCAAAAATCTCAGATTTGTCAATAAAGTGCTACACTGATGATGACCATGCATCAAGCAGAGAGGACAGAGTGTCAATAGGAGGAACTATTGTATATGCAGGTGATATTCCTATCTTGTGGAAAACTTTTAAACAGAAAAGGGTTTCAATTTCTACCATGGAGGCTGAGTGTATTTCTTTATTAGAGTCAGCCAAGGAGTTAGTGTGGTTAAAAAATGTGCTAACTGATAAAAAAAACTCAAATTGGACATACCAAGCTGTGAATTGTTTTGTGATAACTGTGCTGCTATTGATTTTTATAAATCTGAATGATCTAAACTGAGCAGTGGATGATAAATAAGAAAGATGTCACTACTTTCGAGCTACTAAGCTGCGCAGCAGTGGTAATTATAAAAGATGTCATTACGTTTGAACTATTAAAGGGTTAAATTTCTTGTTCATGGTAACCCGCTCTGAAGCATTCTCTTTTCTAGGAGGTACTAGAGGTGGCTCAGACAAATGTTTAAGAAGGATTACTGGGGCTCCCAGGTTTATGAAAACAAAAGATTCAAGGAAAGATCTCAAAGTTGATCGCATCAAGGACCAAATTGCTCAGCTTTTCTTAAAGATGCAATTAACTGTGAGAAGTGCAAAGATAAAAAGATTTTTGACTTCGATTTAATTGAAGACAACATTAAATGCAGTCCGGCAACTGCGTTATTTTTATCAGATCAAAACGCTTCAGCAAGTAGCTGTAATCTTGTAAATACCTGCATTATTCTGGGAACTTATGTTATTCTGTATGTTATTCCAGGAAAATTTTAATTTGGTTGAGACATCTCCCTGTGCACCATTTGAAGCTTGGGATTAAACCCCTGAGGATATCGAGATCATTTCCTCCTCATTCGTTATTTTCAGTCAAGCAAATCATATTTTCACTAATCAGTGATTCGTAATTTGCTTACCCAAGTCACATGTGCTTAACCAAATTATTATTATATCCCAAATAGATGAATGCGCTAAAGCCCTTCTCATTTCTGGTACTCAGATCTAGATAATAACACATAAGCATTTTTTACGGATAAGTACTAAATTTTGTTGCACCCGAGCAGAGGAACCACACGTCTCCCAATAAGGCGGACCGGGTTCAAATCCCAGGAATGGCTGGTAGATACGAGTCTCTTGCAGACAGACTAACCGTGGGAGGTTTTCCTCTCCATGTAACGCAAATGCTGGTTAGTTCCATCAAAAAGCTAGTTCCGCAAATACGGGTTTCTACCAATACATGACCCAGGAGTTAGCTTGTCTTCTGAATTGGGTACAAAATGACAAGTCCACGGAGTTGAACATTGGTAGTTGTGAACTCAAAATTGGATCGGCTGCTTAACGACGGTTATAAAATAAAATATTTTTACTGTGGCAGCAATAAAAGTTACGATTTATATTTTTTCCAGATGTTGGGGAAAAAATATTTGAGCACAACAGTTTATGTTTACTAAAATTACCCAAAAGCTTTTATTCGATAAAAAAAAAAAATTGTCAACTCGGAAATGCACAACAGAGACAGCCTTGGGTGAATTTTCATTTAAAAAAAAAAAGTTCACAACGACCTTCAAGTGTTATTTTTCATTGGTGAGAAGGTCAACGCTCGAAGGAAAAGTAACACAGTTTAAAACAGAATTCAACCAAATTATCGACTTTTGGTTCGACCCTATGAGACCAAACTTACTCAGGTTAGATATTAACCCAATATGTGCATGGTGTTAATTATATTAATTTTAAACAATGTTTAAAGTGATTAAAAAATTTATCCTTTTAGCTACCATTTTAATGTAAAAAATATTTAAACTGCTTCATTACAAACGTAAAATTAGATCGATATATGCACATAGCACCAATGCGCATAGATAAATCAAAATTTCTTAGATCAATGCTCATAACAAAATAAAAGCATTTTTTAACATTTGAAGCGTTTGATAGATACAGTGAAATTATGGTTTTATGGCCACCCGATAAGATGTACCAGAGAAAATTGCTTAATTGTGGTAAATTTTGATTATTGTAAATAAGCTTCGTACAACAGTATCATGCTGAATGATTCTAAATACAAATGATCTTCGTTTTGCCAGAATGAACTCATAAAAACATGTTTTGCTTTGACCCTTGGCACTCCGAGTACTTTAAAATGCTGTTTGAACTAATATAACCACTAAATCATTTTAAAATACATAAAAACGTGTTTTTTTCTTCAAAATTTTTAAAATTCTTAGAATAATATAGTTACTAAATAATTAAGGTATAAAAAAATTTAATATTAGAGTAGTGACTGTTGATGGCACCTGAAAGGGTGACATCGGAGAGAAAATTGTTATTCTAATGACATAAAGCCACCGACGGCAACAAGTAACAATAAATTTACACAGCTGCCAACCTGTTATCAGAACATATTTATTTAAATAATTAGAGTGATAGCAAGTTTTATGATTTATCATATTATATTATTGATTTAATAAATTTAATTTAGAATAATTTTGTCCGCCACTACAACAATCAACTACATGCAAGTGAGGGCAAAATTAAACAAATTAAGATTACCTTAAATCGTTATTTAGATGTCGCTTGAAATATTCCACCACTGAAGAATTCGTATATTTAAAATTCGATTTCTAAGGAATTGTGCGGCCAATTTCGTTCAAAGTTTGCAATTTTCCATATAAAATTACTTTATTTAAAAGTGGTGTAAAAATTTATATACCTTACGATTGCTGCTACCTTTATATTTTAGGTGTTGGAAATCATAATCCTTCGAAGAAAAGGTGCGTTTATTTAAAGAAAGTAGTTTTTGTGTCCCATTTCATGACTTAAAATATCGTCTGCACAAATTAATTAGCATTTTTGAGATCACCCTCTCGAACCATTGAGATTGAATCCTAGTTATTTGAAAATCCGATCATTAAATCAAACATTGTCCAAGGTGTTTCGTTTATTTATTATTATTTATATTTATTTGAGCACTGGGCAATCTACAATCGCAGTTGCAAATTTAATGTTAGAATAAAATTTGAAAATTCAATTTATATTTTACAATTAACGATGTACAGCTGACCCAATTCTGAGTCAACGACTATCAATGTTTAACACCATACCCTTGTAATTTCGAACCCATCCCAGAAGACAAAGGATCATGGATCAAGCCCAAGGCTAAACTAGTCTGCGTAGAGGACTTTTTGATGGAACTAATCGGCGTGCACGTTATATAGAGAGGAAAACCACGAAAGCCTCCCGCTGTTATGTCGAAGGCCAGAGAATTCTAACTAATGATTCGTCAGGTTATTTTACGTCAGCTCGGTCGCTGGTACGAGTCGGAAACTGAATTCATATCAACCAGCCACCGCTGGGATTCGAGCCTGGTTTACCTCATTGGGAGGTGAACGCTCTCTCCCTTGAGTCACTATGACTCAAAATCTGAAATTTGCAAAAGTTTGCACTTCGACAAAAATCTGCTACATACGAACCCTGTTATTTATGGTCAAAAATCTCAAACAAAATTCAATCATAGCACAATATTTTCTAAGGCTGGCTACAGACAATATTTATTATATAAAACGCTAATACGTACGTATGTATGTATCAATAAAACCGATGATATTTCTTTTCTCGCGCTGGCAACAGTTTTCATTTTTAATTGATTGGATTCGGCGCGCAAGAGCACGTAGTGAGCAACGAGATAACAATAACCAGAGTGAGCATTATCAGGTTGTTCAATTCAGATTCATGCACTAAAAAAATGACAATATTTAATTTAAACTCAATTAGGAATTAATTAATTGAAGTGAGAATGCTTTAAAAGGCCGCTGTTGAATTGATATTTCTCTACTGGGAGCTACTTAAACGTCTAAGTGTTTGTATTGAATGCATTGAATTTTTTTTATATTTCGCGTTTATTTATGCATTGAATTTTCACGCTTTAAAATGCAGAATATTAGTGAAGCAATATCTGATAATTTATTTTGCTAATATGTTTCTTATTTAGCTAATGTTTTGATTTTTTCACCATGTACAATCTAAATAGCTAATATACTTTTTTAAAAGCCAATAAGAACATGGGTAGAATTCTTCTACATAAGTACAATACTGTGTCTTTGATGATAAAATACTATGTCTTTGATGATAATATATTATGTCTTTGTGCTAGAACATTGTGTTCATTGGCGAGCGAGCGCAGCGAGCCATGGTTCACGGCGTGAACCACATAGGATTGCGTAGCGATTCTCGGGGGTTGGCGAGCAGGGGGCGGAGCCTCCTAGTTTATAGTAAGCCCCGAGTTATGTCAGGATAATAATAATTGCGAAGTATGCATATCCGCGGTAACTAGGGATTATAAACTAAGTGATTAAGGCATCCCTGCCTGCAAAAAAAATCTCCAATTAAAGCTGAAGTTAGTTGAAACCAAAAGAAATACATCGTCGGCGTGCTTTTTATTCAAGGCATAGCTTGAAATGCGTGTTTAAGAAACTGTGTCTATTTTCTTAAACACTCATTTCGAGCTGTGTAAATATTCTTAAACGCGCATTTCAAGCTGTGTCTAGGATAAAAAAATAACTCATCGATGTCATAACTGCCACCGTTAAAATTACAGTCAATATTTAATTATAAAATTTTACACACAAATTGGCTTAAAATGTAAATGTATTTTTTTATTGTATGGAAAGAAAAACAGAGTTACTAATATCTTCTTTATTTTTACTCAAATGTGAATTTCTTCATTAATACATAATTACACAACAACTATATTATGTACAAGATAAATAATCTACAACATATCAGGATACATACTGATGTAAATCACAGCTTGATGGTAACAGCAGGTAAAAATTTTGATCTGAATTCAACAACATTATACACAACACATTTAATTACTGGAAACAATGGCTATTTTGCATTCTTAATATTTTAAGATTCTTGAAAGCATAATACATGCATAATGCAATGTCTTGAAAGTATATAGAAAAAAAAAAGTTGTTAGATAAAATTAATTTTTTACTTCATCAGTTAAATTTTTTTACCAAATGTAAACACTTGTTAAAGAAATCAAAATTAGACATATAATAATTTAGGAATTTTATCTTCAAAAATATAACATCAAACAACAAAACATTTACCACTTAATTTGCAATTGAATAATGGCTAAAATCAATATAATAAATTATAGTACTCAATAATGACTAATTTATAGCAAAACACAATTTATAAAACTTAAAATATGGGTACTAATCATAAATCCTCTCAAATTTATCAATGTAATAAAACTAATATATGATTATTATAACATACAACCAATTATTTTACGCAAAAAAAAATAATAAATGATTAAAAATAATTCTGAAATTAAATTGTTTAAATTCAATTAAAAGATTTTTAAATAAAATATCAATCATTTTAATTTTATGATAAATATAATATATAATATACTCATAAAATTGAATTTGTATGATTTGAAAAGCAAAAAATTTAATTTATTTTTTTAACAGTTATTTGCAGCTAAGTACAGAGAGTAAAATAAAAAAGGAACATTATAACAACTTTTGATTTAGTGTTCAAATTTTTTTGCAGGATGTACCACATATAGTTTGTCTATGGTAAGAACTCCCCCCGCCACAAAATATGGGGCTTTCTGCTGCTATGGAAACAAGAATAACGCATTTCTCTTCACTTTAGGGACACATCTCTTCACAATGAACCGAGGGAAAAGAATTTCTTTCTCCCGCCGATCCGTTCCAAAACCTGTCCTAAACAGTGACCCCACCTCACGTTATACCTCGTTACCATAGTCAGAGCCACGGATCCAGAAAAATGGAGGGGAGTTCTTACTTTAGACAAACTATATTTAGATTTTTGACTCTCAAAATATGGGGTGCTGACAAAAATTCAAAAATCGTTGTCTTTACACATAAATCAGAACAGTGTAAAGTTTGGGCCACTCACTGAAAATTTCACTTAATGCGTATTGCATAATAAAGTTTTTAAGAACCAATGACCAAAAGTAAATAGCACTAATTAAGCACCATCAATAAAATAAAAAAATAAGATTTGTGAAAAACATGTAAAGGTGATAAAAAATCTAACTATTTTTTTCGGATAAAGATTTCTTAACTATTCTTATGCAGTTACCCTAACTAATAAATCCTAAAAAGTCACGAATGTATTCCCTAAAACTATAGGTACCATTTCAAAAGTACAAAATATTTACGCATCATCAATTCAGGCACAAAATTAAATAGAAATTCATTTTATAGGGATGATGAGTTATAAAAATATAAATTCATTCTTAAAAAATATATTTGTATCCAAGTTACCAAGTAAATACCATATATCCAAAAAATGACCGAGATTGAATAAAAAGAAACAAAAACGCACGTGGAAAGAATCATATGTTATGCTTAGGTAACCAAATACTGACTCTCACTTTCAAGCTTCAAAATTGGTAACAAAATTCTTCAACAGAGAGCGCTGTTAACCAGAAAACTATAAAATGATGTTTTTGTTGCATGTCAGACCATTCCAACTGAAATATTTGCATAAACCTCTGTTCATAGTAAAAACATTGTTTTACAATCTTTCACGTTAAACAGCGCTATCTAATGACATACTTTATAACTAATTTAAACTTTGTGAGAATAATTTTCTCTTTACCCAAGCAAAAAGCAGCGTTTTATCACTTTCCTTTTTTTTTTTTTTTTCCATCTACTAATTTTCCAAATTGTCGGCCATTTTTTGAGCATAACGATTCACAGGATAAATAATGAAGAGGAAAATTTAAATAAAATAAATTATTAATTTCTTTTTTTTTTTTTTTGTTTTAAAACCTACATCTTAAAGAGCAAAGTCTAACATGTTTCTAATTGTATGTCTCTCATTTTGTACATTTATACAAAAAGAATTACAGGACAAAATATATTTAAATGGATCAATGTATTTTTACATTTCAAACATCTCCTAATACTATATGTGGAAGCACTGTTTTTTAAAAAATGCATTCTTGAGCATGCTTTCGTTTTTTTATTAAACTTTATCAAAAAGTTAAATTTGTTTACAGTTTTTAGTTCAATAAGTTTATAAATTATTTAATTTATAAAGAGAAAAGTAATAAAATTTGAAATTAGACTCCGAGAAAAATTATATTTAATTTACCGTCCTTTTAAAAGAATATATATAAATTTTTTATATGAGATATTTTAAGATATGAGAAAAAAGTTTTAGCAGGTAAGCTACTAGCTAAAAATTTGAAAAAAAAAAATGCCAGAACAAACAATTTCTCAAGAAATAATAATTACAAGGAAAAATAAATATTCAAATCATATTAAATAATAAGTTATTATTCACTAAATTTGATAAGAGCACCATTGATTTCATATTTCATTTAAACATTTCACGGAACAATTACAATGCTAATAATAAAAAAAACTTTTAAGATTACTTCACCTAAAATCTTTGATCACTTACTTCATAAAAATATCTTAAATTAATGAAAAACAACTCATATGCGACATTCATTTACAACATGGGAAATCAACTACAGTCGTCTCACTTGATTGAATACCGGGAAATCTTGTTTATATGGATAAAATTTAATGAAACCGAATTATTTATGAAATCAATGTTTAATTTTTTAACTTTAATGAAGATTCAAGGTTGCCTATTCCTGGTTGCCTATATTTAGAATAGCGTTGATGATTATCATCTGCTTAATTTTTAACTTTGATCTAGTTTATAAAATTAAGTGGCTATGGTAATTTTCTTAAGAGCTTGTTCCTTCTTTTTCGTGGCGAAGAAACAAATTGGCTTTGAGTTATTTATTTTTTAGCATTAATATATTCATACTAACTCCATTTTATATCTTCGAGTGTTTCGAGTTTTACTGATGTAAGCTATTATTTTATATTTTTGTAAATAGAACTGTAAAATAAATCATTTTATGTGTTGTAAGTTGTTTATAGAATAATCAAGAACACTGACATGATTAACTAATTCTGATTCGAAGTGCAAAACGGAATAAATAGAATGTAGAATTTAATGGCTCAGAAGCTTCTTAAATCTACCAAACGTAATGTAGTAAAAACAAAGAGTATTAAAACTCAAGTCCAATAAAAGCAAAATAAAAAAGGAAAGAATTAAAGTAAAAAGAGAAAAAGTAACTAGGGTATCTCGGAGACATGGAATCAACATTTACTGACCCTCTTACGGTACATACGAATAATATCGGTAGAACATCTAAAAATGTGTACAAAATTTTTTTTTTCTAATTACCAACGATATATATGCATTAACAAGGGTGTTAAAATGTAAACAACAACTATTAATGGTTATGCACTGTAAAATATGAAAGTGGCATCATGAATAAATTCATAAATATATTACAACCATCAGAAAAAAAAATTATAAATGCAGGTACCTGATTTATAATATGTTTATCATTACGTTTAATATAATAAAAATATGTCTAAAATTACTTTTAATATATAATTTTTACTAATTCAAGTTAAACATTTATTACTATTTTAAAACTAGATATCTAATAAATGCTCGAATCTATATTTAAAAATTTATTTTATCGAAATGCGTTAATTAACCCCCAAGATACACAAAACAAAATCTACATATTTACATATATAACAACAAAATCTACATATCTACATACATAACAACAAAATCTACATATATAAATAACAATGATAATTTAGAGCTAATTTGATTTTTAATAGTCAAACCAATAAATAAGGCTTTTCAAATAAAAATTCAATTGGTTTTGATACCCTTATTTATCCCCTTGCCTCAGTTTGGAATTTTCAATAGGTTTGATTTTATTATTTTTATTTTTGACAAGAAATCAAATGCAGCCATCGTATACTTTGTATTGTAGATCATTGGATATATTATTACATTTTTTTAGTGTTTTCCATTATTGCCAACATTTTTGATTACCATTAATTGATCAGATTTCTGTTCTTTGGCTTGGTAAGAGTTGCTACTCCTGAAATTCAGAATTTACTTTTTTTTTCTTCATTTTTGACAAGAATTGTAAAAATATGCATTTAGGACGATCCTTACAGAACATCGTATATTTAACTAAAATAGCATGACAGAATTATACGAATTCTGTTAATATATGAAAAAAAATTAAAAGTTATGTTTCAGGCTGCTTTCAAAATAATGTTCTGTAGATGCTCTGTAAAGGAATGATATCGTAGATGCATCTTTCTGACTAGACATCATTTTGCACAACTAATTTGTAACACACGAGCAAAGTTACAACAATGATATTTTACATGAAAGTTTCAACAATGGTGCAACATTGTTTCAAGAGAATGAAGAATCCTTCTTTTTCTCTGTCTCACTCTTACCATAAAAAGTTGAAAGTCTCTGAAGCTCGCTTTCCAATGAAGCTTTCTAAAATGATAAACATATTAGAGAAAATATATCAGAGATCCAAAAAAAAAAATTTAAAGATTATAAGCCAATATTAAAGATTACATATTAGCATCCTTATGAGCTTTAGCAGAGAAATTATTTAATAAATATGATTGTAAAATATTGACTCCAATTTTTTCATGCATTATAAGATGTTGATTATTTTATTATTGTTGTGTTGTGACCGATTGTTTAAGATCTAGCTGCAAGCTAGGCCTTATCCATGAGGTCATGAATCCTCAAAAAATTCATAAACAATAGGAGGTGTGGTTAAAAAGTCCTTGTACAAAAGCTCCACGAAGTGGAGAAGATGTTCTAGTCGTGCGTTGGCCTACATTTGGGGCACATGTTACTGTGAATAACCAAAATCAGGAGAATGCTGATTTTCACTGGTGAATGTCAACAATCACATAGTCACCAGGATATTTTAAGAGACACTCGAGTAACTACTAAATGTCCCCATTCATCTGTTAGGTAGGGAGTGATAGAGAAGGTGATAACAGATCTCAGTATATAATGCGCTAAGATGATGTGTTTTTGTTGTTGTTGTTTTAAGTGTTATTTTCAAAGGAGCTGACAAATGCATATATTATACGTGTTAACGTGAATGGCCGAAATCAAGAGAACGTCAAGAATCATATGGTCGCTATGGTGAATGTCCAAAATATTTGCTATATCCGATTTGATATTTATTCATTCGTTGATATTATTATATTTGTTCTATATTTTAATATCTGCTGAGGAATGATTGATTAGGAGAAACATCACTGTTCGGAGTACCGGTTAAATGCATAATGGGCAGTGGCACTGAAACTAAAAAAAAGAACATTGATGTAGGGCATACAAGGCAAATGTATACCGGGCAGTGGCGCTTAACTAGACCTAGTATATATTTTGGACATTTACCAAAGCGATTGTCAACATTCACCGGTGGAAGTCAACAATCACTCATTTTGGCCATTCACAGTAACACAAGATAAGATTTCTGTCCATCAATATATGCAAGGCTACCTATATGACCCCATTTATCCTTATTTAATAGAACTCAAAATGGTTTTAACAAAAGTCCCATGAGAACATATAACAAGGGACCGAGATTGGGCTGTCTACATTTTGTCATGATAGATCTGAATAATTCAGAAAAATTATATATACCTACTTAGAATAAATTAAGGCTGAAAAAATGTAAGCTGAATTGGAAAAACCTATATAGATTGAGCAATAGTTATAAAATATTTAGCGCATATCTGACGATTCAACACAAAATCTGTTTGGGCAAAATACTCTGATTGATAACCATATACCTATTTCTTCCTTTACTTGATCAAGATTTATAAATATTGGTTCTATGATGGCCCAAGTTAGTAAACTTTGATCTATTTTGTGAAGTAAAATTGATTGAGTTGCAACCCCCCCCCACCTATTTAAAGCCAAGCATACTAATTGTATAAAATGTGCTGTCATTCTCATTGAAATAAGCTTCATTTATTTAAATTACATTTATTTAAATTACATTTACATTACATTTAAAAAAAATTTCGTGCTCGAAAAATGACATTTTATTTAAAAATAAAATTGTGCATCTATGCACTAATGAGCAATTCATTGAATAAATCATTTATATTATTTAGAGGCTTTGCCCTTCATTATTTATAGAACTTGCATCTTTAATAGATCATAAAGACATATGGTTAATCTTAAATGGAATAATTATACATTTCAAATTAAGGAACTAGTAAAGTTTCTCAACAGAAAGTGCTAACTCCAATTGAATTACTAACGTTTCATAGATGTCTTCAGAACCCTTCACAATAACAACAATAAAATAAATAAAATTAGTGAAAAATATATGTCGCAGTGTTAATAAAAAAAAAATTTCTGCACCTTTGGCCAGAAATGGATTAAAACAGCTTTAAGAAAATTTTTGAAGTATCACAAGTTGTAACATAGAGAAAAAATTCAAAATTTTTAATTATTAAGAGAAAGTACTATACCTCCTTTGATCCTCTAACAACTATAGAAAATGATCAATACGTTGAATGGCAAAATATAGAAAGTGATAAAATTTGGCTAATTTTTCAATGTGGAAAAAAATACAGATCAAAATGTGACTTTCTATGTATCTGACTATCAAAGGAGTAAAACCATTTACAAAAAATCAAGTTTCAAGATACAGTGAAACCCCATGTTATGGACACTCCTACAAAAAGGATGCCTCTCATTACGGACATGTTTTCAATTCTCTGTAAATCTTCTATGAATAAACCCTTGTGTAACTTCTCAATAAGGCGGACGCTTCCGTAACCTGAAGCGGACAGTCATTTATGCTCTGAAACGCAATTTTTCACCCCTTCATCAATGCTTAAGAATTTGAAGAAGAAAATAATTTCCACTTTAAACTCTAAGGAAAACTATGCAATTTTCCACCATTTTTAAAGCACATAAATTTTTGCTTCATACTCAATTAAAAATATTGTTAAGTTATTTCACTACTAAAGAATTTTGTCACTTTCCTTTGTCTTTACAAAGAAAGGAGAGAAAATGTTGCTGCTCCTGTGAAATATTTCAGACAGCAGCATCTCTTGATCTTTTCATGCGAACAATACTGGCTATGAGACCTTATATGCTCTCAATTCCTTGTCGTACCCACTGAAAATTCTTTTTGACTTCTAATCGATTTGGAGACTGTAGTTTACACAGCTGGGTTAAAAAGAGAGAGCAGAAATCTAGTCATTGAGGTGTTCATACATTTACTCAAACATTTGACAGATGATCAATAGTGAGTGATGAAGATCTCCATAGGCTCCGGAAGCTTGCATTGCTGCTTCTTTTTTTTCATCATGGGAATCTTCAAGAATGTATCACCATGTTTCCTATCAAGTGATTGGAAGGTATTAGGCTGGGGGTAAACCATCTGAGGAAGTGACATATGACTAATTTGAATGTGTGTTTAAATAGAAAAACTTTATTTCTTATTAGTGACATTTAAAATGATGTATAAATATCAAACTTTTTCATATATATTTTTTTTGTATTGAAAAAAGTATTTTTTAAAGTTTAAATAAATAGTTATTGTAGATTATTTAAATATTTATATATCATTACAACATCTCTAAAAACAATTTGCGATGTAAAAAGTCATTATTCTCGTACCAGACAACTCTCGTAATAGGACAATTTTTTCGGTCCAATCAGTGTCCATTTAACAGAGGTTTCACTGTGATTACAAATATAATTTAATAAAATTTCATCATACTTTAGCCATTGTTTTTTCTCTCACGTGGGGAGAAGCTTTTTTCTTGTAGCCACTGTCAGACAACATTTTGTTCAGCTTGTCAAGTTCTTTACGGATCTTGCTCAATTTGTCAACAGTATTACTTTTAATGTCCACTTTTTCCTGTTGATCAAGAAAAGTTTTTTTTAATGCAATAATGTTAAAAGTTTGAAAAATCATGAAAAAGAAAGAAAAAAAACATAGAAAAAAAATGAACTTTAATTCAAACTATAAGGGAACATAAGACCTAATCAATTGCATAGCATGAAAGAAATATTTGGGGTGCACATAATGTTTCTTTTAAAATATAGTTGGTTTTTAAAATTGATCGTACACCATGTATTTCATGATATAAATATATTGAAAGAATTGTATCCATCCTAGTTCATATTTATAATTAAGCTCAATCAGATGCCCTTAGAATCTAAAAAAACTAACAATTTCACTGTGCCTATTAATCTGGCACTTTTTTTATTTTTTATACATTACTTTCAAGTCCAGTGCCAAATCTTTGAAAGTTTTTTGATAATCAAATAAAATAGTTTAGAGCACATTATATGGAAACATGCCAAAACATTGTACAGTGCATTTAAAATTGGTTAATAATAAAAATACAATATTTGACATAAAATGGAATTTATAATGAATTGCCTCACATTTGATCTGAGTCAGAATATTAATTAGTTCAAAACAGGATGTTAGTTCACAAAATAAATTAAAAAGGAGCTAAAAACTTTTAAAAACAGTAAGAAAAACTGTCTTTAAAAATTATTAGACAATGCTAAAGAATAAATACAATTTAAAATTGCACTGTGTTTAAAATATACTAAATAGCTACTAACTACAATTATAAACTAAAAATAATACATAAATTTTGCTGCATTGAAATTTTTGAGTTTGAATTGCAAGAAAACTGTTTAAAAAAATTATTTAAAAATTTTTATTATAAATCAAAATTTTATTATGAACTATTAATCAACATTTTAATAACATTATAATAATTTTACTATTAATCAACGAATCAACTTATTGAATCAATTTTAAAAAATTTTATTATTAATCTTTTGCTTATGGCTGATACCACATATCGACTAACATAACAGCCTCCACCCTGCTGAGTGCTGTAAACAATAGGTTAAATAGTGTTTAAAATACCACTTAAACAAAACTGATAATCATAATGTTATTTGGTTAAAACATTTATAAACTATCTAAAATTATCAGTTATTTAAATTTTTTTTTTAAAACTTTTCCAGAAAAAATTCTGAAGTTAGGGAAAATTATTGAAGGAGTGCTTGTCCCTTCATGTCTCCCTGACATTTTGCCTATGAACATACTTATACGAGGGAAATCTAAACATCTGAATAATTTAAACCCTCTCCTGAACTGAGTAATGACCTCATTTTTTCCCCTACAAAATAAACTTATATCTGCCTTCTACTAGCTGAACAGTACTTGTCCTGGAAATTTTCGTACAATTCACAATAATATATACAGAAAAACAAAAATATGTGAAATCAACTAGAAAAATTGATGTTACAAAAAAAAAAACTCACAAAACAAGAAAAATATCTTAGACTTAATAACACCATACATTTATTCTTTAGACAATATTTTAAATAACTTTTGATCTAATGATATTTACAAAACTTTGAAATTTTATAAAGTTAATAAATGGTGACTTTGTAGCAAATTAAAAACCCTACATTAAAAAACCTAATTTTTCCTAAAAAGTAAAACAGCAATGCTGATTTAAATTCAAAAGATCTGACAAATTATACATTTTTAACTTAATAAAAAATCCATTTGAAAACCAATAACAAAAAGTACACAAAGAAACGATGCAACCATAAACAAATTGTAATTGTTGTTTAATCACATTCAGCTTTGTTTAAAAATGTTTGATAAGTTTATGAAAAAAGAAAATTGAATTAAATTACATAATTAAACATTAATATATGATAAAAGACACACTTAAGAATCAACAAACTTAATAAAGTTAGTAATTAATTAATCATTTTAGTATTAATAGTGAGAATGATACAATTACGGGAATGTTCAAGCAATACAATCTACTAGTATTAATAATGATTCTGAAACCATCTAAACAATAAACAAATCATGTTTTACTAATGAAACAAAGAAATTTTTTGTCATAGATTTTCGAAATTAAATTCAATAGTTCCTCATCTGATGGTGATGTTAACTAAAAAAAACTGTAAATATTGTCAAAATAGCAACAATTTGCATAAACAATGTGGTGCTGCCAGAAGAAAAAATATAACATAGGACTCCGTCATTAATATTTTTGTTTAAATGGGCTGATAAGCACCAGAAAAACACTGTTGCAAACTTTTTAGCTCCATCTGTTGATCAACTTTGACACTAATTTTAAAATTTGGGCAAAATAAAATAACTGGTTTCTTTAGCAGAACAGAAAAAAAAATTTATGTTATTAAATTTTTAAATTTTCAGAAATGTTTGGCATTTACTTTAGTACGCAGTTCTTGTTAAATAACTTAAAATGAGTTCAATGTTTCAAACATTCTAATACAAACCCCAATATCCATTAGAAGCGTGATGCCATGATCACATGTTTGGCACACCCATGTATCCTGTGATGGCTGACTAATGAATTCCTCTTTTGATAGATGAAACGTCACAGATTCCAGTTTGGCGAGAGTAGTAATGAAACTGCCAAAAGGACTCAATGCATTCAGGGTATTTTCTTCATTTGTTGTAATCACCACTAAAATAGTCAATATTAGAACAACATTTCAAATAAAGGAGTTAAAATTAAATAATGAAGTCTCAGATTTAAAAGTAAGAGACTTTTGTTCAGTATCGAAAACAACAAAGGGAATTAAGGTAAAATAAAAAGAAAGAATTTAAAAAAAATTTAAATAAATATTTTTCAAGTGGACCTAAAAAAAATTATTTTATTTCTGTCACACCTAAAATAAAACAAGTAGAGTACATTACTTTTGAAAGGCATTTGGAAAATGTTTGAAGTAAACAATGAAAATAATGCAGAATGAGATTTTTGTTTTAGAATCTAAAAAAAAGTTATTTATATAATATTATAAAATAGAATTATTTTCTCCTTTTTAGTCCACCTGATATCGTGTTTTTCATTATTTTATAATTGTCTCCTTTTTAGTTCATTTAAAAATGTAGTTTTCACTACTTTATAATTTGCTAATTTTTGGTTTTATGTCTAGTTTGGTTTGATTGTTTTTATTTATGTCAGCGGTTAAAATTTTATTGATGATAAAGAAATAAATCTTGAGAACAAAATTTAGTAAACATTTGAACCACAGAACTCCTGTTGATGTTCGAGCATAGTAGTTAGTCAGAAAAAGGTCGACATTTTGGCTGGCAAAAAAAAAAATTATTGCGCTTGTATATTGAGGATACATTCTCATTGAAAAAAACCAAGAAGAAATTGCATCTAGGATAGTCATATAACACAAAGCTTCAGTTAAAATTTAATAGTTCTAGCTATTTGGGTAGTAATCAGATTTTTGAATGATGATTCATAGCCACAAGCAAGATGAATTATGTTTGGTTCTGTTTTGGAAATAGTTGAAACTTACAGAAACAGAGCTACAATAGATATCTAGGAACAATTTTGTAAAAAAAAAAAAAACTATACCGTAAACCATTAGGTACCAAGTTACCCATTATGGAAATCTGTGCGTATTTTTACAGAGAAAGAGTTATGCAATTCAATTACTTGGTTTTTAGAATTTATTTTAATGAGATAGAATTTCAATTACATAACAATTTATTAATAAAATGTTCAACCTCCCTAAAATCAAGGAAATACAATTTTTTCTAAAATATAAAGAGATAGCTAACATTATTAAACATCCAATTAGTTTAAGCTAAAGTGTAACCTACCATTATTTTCATAAAGACACTTTTAGTATCAATACAAAAAGGTGAAATGCGTAAATAACTAAGAAAACTTGGGTGACATCAACAAATAAATTATGAACGCAGATTAAAAAATAATGAATGATAAAAAAAAACAATATGTAGGAAAAAGGCAAATAATTTGCAAACAGTGAATAAAGGAAATTAAATAACTGATTTTGTTAATAAATACTTACATTTAAAAATAATATTATTATCTTTATATGTAAGTATTTATTTACAAAATCAGTTATAAAATATTATTAAACTAACTTAAAATAAATAAAATTAAGTGTACTTATATAATTATTTAATGATTTTTATTATTTCAGCTAGCATTAATGCTTAGAATTGGAAAAACATATCTGACCATGGATCTATCAGCCAGCATGTTATTTTACTTCATTTTATAACCCTCGTTGAGCAGCTGACCTGATTTTTGGGTTTACGCACCACAGCCTTGTAATTTTGAACCCAATCCAGAAGACAAGGGAATTCTTGGATTAAGTATCGGGAGAAATTTGCCTTTGTGGAGGACTTTTGGATGGAACTAACCTACAGATGCGTTACAAGGAGAAGAAACCATGAATATCTCCCACGGTTAGTCGGATGACAAGGGGACTCTAACCCATGATCTGTCTGCCGCTGAGGATATTTTATGTCAGCACTGTGGTCGATGCAAGCCGGATGTGGAATTCGTATCGACCAGCCATCGCTGGGATTCGAACCCGGTTCACCTCATAGGAAGGCAAATGCTCCCTACCCTGAGCCAGCATGTTATGGAACAGTCACATAATGACTTTTTGCTTTTGAATTTCGTTACAATTTTCAGGCGCTGTGGCAATGTGAACTGTGGAATTTATAGACCCTTTTGTTTGACAAAATAATATAAATTTTATCATAATAATAATTATACAATTCTACATAAAGTAAGAATTATCATTCAAATTAATTTTAAAAAAATTCATCACTGACCAGCAGGAGTCATTTTTGTAACTGCGTGTCGAGATTTCAGGGATCTGCATCCTTCTATCAAATCAATAACTGTCAGGACATTTGCTTCCAAAACAGTATTTCGCCATCCTGCAAACTGCATTTGAAAGAAAATATTAGAAAAAATACAATTAAATAAAAACCTTTATTTTGAAAACAAAAAATAGATTTTTTTAATGCTACAAGAGCTGAAACAACTCAACTCTACCTCATCCAAATTTGGATAGGAAGCTGTTGTGACACTGAAGTTTGGCTTAATGCTAGTAATTGCAGCTAATCTTTGATAAAGTTCTTCAGATAAGAAGGGCATCATGGGGGAAATAACCTTCAAAAATGTCTCAATGCAAGTCAGCATTACACGGCATAAGAAGAGGCGACGCTCATCATTTTCTTGTAAAACTGACTTCACATATTCCTAGAATAGAAAAGACATTCATATTATTACTTAAATGAATATTTAGTTTAAAAGGACATTTTTGGACAGAAAAATTTTTTTTTTTACTTACATCAGTTTTTTTAAGTAAATTTAAACACTTTTTACTCAAAACGAAATTCACAATCAGTTAGTTACAAAATTAAACATGGGTCTATTTATTTTTTTAAAAAAAATTACATAAATCACTATTTTTTCATTTATAACTCAAAAAATTTTTATGAACTTGACAAATGGAGAGTTATTTCAAATGATTAGTATAAAAAATAATTAAACAGGGGCCTATTGAATTTTTTATTTAAAAAAATTACGTAAATCATTATTTTTTCACTTATAACCCTAACAATTTTTTTAAAAAAGTGTTATGTGTAACATCTCTTCATAAAACAAAATCTGGCATAAAAAGCTTACACGGTCTGCTTTGAATTGACTTTTTTTAAAATAGCAGAAGGAATATAATTCTAAAATTTCTGCTTTAGATAGGAAAAAAAAAATTGGGAAAAAATGTCAACCAGTTTAGTTATTTTACATGAAAATAAAAGCTAAGGAAAAATTTTAACTAAAATGATTAAAAAATAGAATGACTACAGGGTCGGAAAACTAAAAAATTAGAATACTTAAAGAAAAAAAATGGCAATTTACGAATTTGAAAACTCTTTATTTTCCATGATAACCTATACAATATTTTTTTACAAAAAAATCTGCAAGTTATAAACACCTTTCAAAATAAATTTACAAAACATTAGAAATGAAAATATTTTCATTTTCTGTAATCGAAATATATAGATGAACAACACATCTACATACATCTAACACTATATATAATCTGTACACATTTAACACCACCATATCTATATAATTTACATACATCTAATATATCGATATACATCTAAAACCAAATGGTTTATTGTAAAAATAAGCAAGGAAATTTCTAAAATTTTTAAAGCGATACAGTTGGTAAACCTTTGTTGCATTAATATACATAAGTTCAAAAAATGTGTAAAAAAAAACAATAGAAACATGCCAATGTTGATTGCCTAATATGAAAATCTTATTTATTAGGCAAATTTCATCTCAATAAAATACTTGCTATTTATATAATAAACTATAAAGACATAAAAATGAGGAAACAGTTACAGTTCTATTGAAATAAGCAATAAAAACAATCCAATTTAAAATAATTATTTTTTCCAGTTACTTACTATATAGACATCACAAAATCCTTGAACCCAAAACTGCCTTATTGCGCTTGCCACAACATGAAAATTATAGGACTCAAAATTAGAATTGGCAACATAAACTAATCCAGCTAAACGACTCAGAATCCAACGATCAATATCAGATTCTTTCAAGCTATGCACCTAGAAACAAATATAGGAAATATGATCATTTATGTTTAAAAACAATTTAAATAAAAAATAAATTTTAAATGAGACTCGTTTTTAAGTTGAACGTTTAATTAAAAATTTTGGGAAAAGTTGTACTATCAGTGAACTTAAAATCAAACAGGCCTAAAGCCATGGTGGCTCAGGAGGACACTATACTATGGGAGAAACTTTTCATCGCAAATTCTCTTTCACTTCCATAAATAATTTAAATCATAGAAAAATGAGTACTCGGTGAACCTAGAGTAAACCATAAAGTTCCAAATACTGAAAAGAAATTTTTAAGTATCAAAATTAAAACAAATTATGAGACAATAACTTAGGACTTAAGCAATGGGGAAGTTTACATTCAATAATTTGTTTGCACTTTTATATTTTTGATTTTTTTTCTCTGTAATTGAAATTTCTTGGCTTGTTCTAGGTTTAGCTGAACTAACTTTTTCTCTACTATAAATTAAAAATTAGTAATACAAGTGAAACAGAATTTGGGATGAAAAGTTCCGTCCACAGTATAGCATCCTCTGAAGGAATAGATCACTCGCTACCCAGTGAAGTGATCCAGGTTTGAATCCCAGAGATGGCTGATCAATGCAAATTGTGTTCCTGTCTGGCACTGACCACAGTTCTGACATAAAAATATCCAAGTGATATATTGATCATGGATGAAAATACTCTGGCGGTAGGGCTAACTAGGTGAAATTTTCGTCGCTTTCCTATCTATGTAATGCAAATGCAAGTTAATTCAATCAAAAAGTCCTGCACAAAGATCGCTTTGTCTTAATGCTTGATCCAGAAGTTCTCTTGTCTTACGAGTTAGGTTCACAATTACAAGACTACGGAGTAGAACATTGATAAAGACAAAAATGGGTTGGCTATACAATGCTGGTTATATAAAATATAATAGAGATCTCATCCTTCACAAACAAAATCAACTCTGTGATGACTTTTAATCATTATTTAATTTTTTCATCAAACAGATAGTTAATATTTCTTCTTAGATATATTTTCGATAGATGTAATGAAGTAAGATGTGTGTTCTTTTTGTTGGCACAGTAATATAACGACTATTATAATTAAAAGGAAAGGGAGGAATCACTTGAGAATGGAGGGAATTTCCAGTGGTGATAGAAATTTAGTACATGATACGCATTATGTAATTCACTTTAAATCTAAAAAAATATATTTATTTTCTCTTTTTTAATCAACTTAAAATTTGTCTCATTTTATTATTCAATAACATATATATTCACTTCCTACAATGAGGAATATAAATAATAATGTTAAATATATTGTGTCCAGATGCCTGAAACATGAAGCACTAAATTTAATATTATTTAATTGTGAGTTATAAAGCCAGCTTTCCTTTTATAGTAAGAAAAAATTTAATTACATTAGTGAAAAACCACAAAAAATTAGATCAAATAAATTTTGTAAGCAAAAAAATCTTTGTATTATGTACTGTTCTGTATGTACTATACAGAATCAGATTGAATTCTAACTATAAAATACTTACCTCTTCTGAAGACAGGGGAGTTAAGTGCTCTTTGGGACATTCTTCAATTGCTTTTGTAAACAATCTAAAGCCTTGCCAAATTTTGTTGCAAAAATGTCGACATATTCTAATACTTTTAACATCAATATTGATGCGTTGATCTTTAAGGAAAAAAAAAACAATTGAATAAAACATAAGTATATTACAAATTATAAATGTATAAAAACAGATTCAATTGAGTCGCTCAGAAGCCAATGCAGTTAAGTCCAAAACACAACAATTGAGAAAATTAATGTTTTTTGATACATTAGTTTTTAAAATTCCTGGTTTATTAATTTAATTAGAAAAGTATATAAACTCTTTTTACGAGGTGTAAACTCTGCAAAAAAACAAGATATGTACAGGATGTGTAAATAAAAACGTAAGTATTTATTGAAATAATGGCAGCATCTTAAAAATTTTAGGACTTATACCTTTTGGCAGTTGAAAAAGATAAGAAATTTATGTCTTCTAGTATAAACGAACTTTGATTTTTCTCAATCATCACTAGATACAGTGACTAATAGAAAATAAACTGTTGGATTATTTCAAAAATTGTTTTTTACTTCAAAACTAAAGTGGCACTTTTCTTTGTTTCAGGAAATGAAAAAAAAATTTTAAAAAAATAAAAAATACCACATTTTAAAAAAATACTACAAAAAATACCATACCCCTTTTTTTGGTTAAAAAAATACTACCGTAGTATTAAAAGTACTACGTCTGGCAACCCTGGTTACTATGAATTTCTTGTTTTTCAGTGTTACCAACAAATATCGAAAGAAGAAGAATAATTTAATTTTTATTTCAAAGTTTATGCAAAAAAATATTGATAAAAGGTGGACTTATTCACAATGGCTTCTGAAATTATTATATAATATATTCAGAAGCTATTAAAAAAATTGCTGTCTAACCTAGAAAAAAGTAACTAACGAGTAAATCCTTTAGTAACTAAGAAGATTATTATTTATTTCATCAAAATTTCCAAAAATCAGAAAATATCAAAAAATGGACTTAACCGCATTGGCTTCTGAGTGGCTCAATTAATAGTCAGAACCATCCACATCAGTAATGGATAGGGTAAGGGATCACAAAAAAGCAAAAGTTGAAATCTTTCGAAATAGGGTAAAAATAATGGTCACCACTGGTCACAGACATAGGCATAACGTGTGGGCCCACTTTTTGTTTTTAGAAAGCCGTTCGTTTATTTTAATTTTCATACAGCGAAACATCCAGGAAAAACCTCCTCTATTTATGGCCACTTTTGGGAGGTACAGAATTTTTTCCACAGGCTTTGTGTCGAAGAAACCCCTTAGGAGAGACCATCAAAACCTCTGCTAGCAACCAGGGCACTAAAAACGATGATTTATTTTTAGAGTTGAAAGTTAATTTAGAAAAAAAAAGTCATGGAATACAAACCAGATGATGTTTCCGAATTTTTAAATTTGTAGCTTTATGATATGTTTTAAAAGTTTTTATTGTGTGATATTTTTGAAATACTCTTGAATAAATTATCTTATAAATAAATTTTTTTTAAAATTTTTTTAAGTAAATTTAAAGTACTGTTTGTAAAGAATAAAACTTTTATATGTAAGAAAAATATGATGAGAGAAAATAAAATTAATGGCGTATAACATATTAAAAATAGTTTTTAAAGTGGTAAACTGATACAGAATTATTCAACTCTATTTCATAGCTTATAACATATTTCACGATCAGCAAATGTACGACTTTATTACCGACGTATAAGTCACCCCTCAGATTTTCTTAACATTTTGGGAGTTTGGAAAAGTCAACTTATATAACTGGATATACAGTAATTTTTTATGGCATAATATAGTAAATAAAAACAATTTAGATTTTAAAGAATAAAAAGGTAAATTACTGAAGATTATCAATTAAATTTTTAATTTAATTTAGTTAATTTTAATTTTAATTAATTTTTTAATTATAAAATAATAATAAAAACTGCACAAAAGATTTATGACTTTGAATATCACGTAAAAATAAGGAAAAATGTATAGACTATGAAGACAAAAAGTAGGCTGATTATCATTCATTAATTATTTATTCATTTTAGATCAAATAATAGCAACCAGTGCACACAGATAGAATTGACTTTAAATATCATAAAATAAGAAGAAACAATTTAGGTTTCAAGGAATAAACGATTGAACTATACTTTATATAATATTTTTTTGTTTATTTTCGATAAAATAATCACAACAATAATGCACAACACATTTAAAAAACTTTGAATGTTATAAAAAAATATGCAAAAACAATTTTTGAACCAGCATTTATAATTAAATTATCTACTAATGAAGAATATCACATCTTTATAATAAATAATTTTAAAAAAAACTTACTTCATACAAGAATCTGTGATTGGGTTTTAAAATTGAGTAAATATGAAGTGTGATATTAGATTTTAAAAAAATCATGTGATTATGAATCGCTATTTTGGATTTCAAAATCACTTGAATATGAATTGCGATATTGTATTTGAAAACAGCAAAAATAAAAATTACAAAATTGAGTTTTAAATGGCGTAAATAGGAATCACGAAGCATAGTTTCTAGATTGTTGGAATGAATCGCAAGCATAGTTTTCAAATCACTTATGAACACGAAAATCGGTAAATATGTATACTGTGAATATATATAGCAATTTTAGATTCTTAAATGCATGAATATGAATGGCGAAATTTTATTTTAAACTTACGAAAACATGAATTGTGACATTGGGTTTTAAAAACGCGTAAATACAAATCAAGATGAATAGGAATCGCGATGAACGATTTTTAAATAGCGTAAATACAAATCGCAATGCATTACTTTTGAATTGGATAAATACAAAAAACGATGTTTTATATTACCATCCCGTGAATAGGAATCGGGATATTAGCAGATTCTGGCACTGTTCCAAATATTCAAACGGGCGAAAATTCGCCAAACTAAAAATATTAAATTGGCGTTAGAATCCCGTGCATGTAAATGTCTCGTTAAAGGGATTTTGCAAAAATTCCAATACTTGGTCGGAAGCCGTGGTAGCTCAAGGGATAGAGCGTTCGCCTTCCAATGAGATGAATCGGGTCGAAACCCAGCAATGGCTGATCAATACGAATTCTGCATCCGGCTCGCACCAACCACAATGCTAATGTAAAATATCCTCCGTGGTAGACAGTTCCCTTGCCTTTAGGCTAACTGTAGGAGGTTTTCGTGGCTTTTCTCTCCAAGGAACACAAATGCGAGTTAGTTCCATCAAAAAAAAAGTCCTCCACAAAGACAAATATCTCCAAATACTTGATTCAGAAGTTCTCTTGTCTTCTAGATTGGTTTCAAAGTTACAGAGTTGAACATTAGTAATCGCAAACCCAAAAAATTAGGTCAGCAGTTCAACGATGGTTATAAAATAATTATTTGGATTATAAGTGTTTGATTCGCGGAGGTCTACGAAACAATGGTCTTGAGATAAGCAGAATTCTGCGATATTTGAGCAAAAATCACATGCCCTACTTTAGTTTTTAGACCTGGAAAAATAATAAGAAAAACCTGAAATACAGTCACCCCTGGATTTAGACTTCTAAGAATGATAAACCAAACTACTTTATACATCTTTTGTTAAATTTCAAATAAATAGTTGATAAATGATTTTCATTAAATAATAACAGATACAACTAACTTTGAATGTCATGTGATAGCAAGGAAAAACGTAAACCATCTGTTCCACATTCTGGAATTCCATTAGGGAAATGCTGTTTGTATCCACTCACAACAGACTTCAATTCTTCTGGAGATAAACTATCTTGATTATTTTGAACTCTTTGCAGAAGATCCTAAAAATATGTGACTAAGTATTTATTTTAAACAAAGACTAAAATCCAGTTTGAAAGAAATAAAACTTGAAAAAATTATTTGTGTGGTTGACTTTATAAATTAGATGAAATTAACAGTAAAAAGAATTCAATATTTTTAACAAAAAAATTGTTTATAGCACACATTTAAATATTTAATTATTTTACATTTGCTGTCTCAAATAAATTCAATAAAGAACATTTTGTGGTAATTCAAAATGGTCTTGAATAAGAATTTGACTTACAGTACATATAAGGGAACAATTGAGACACATTTATTCCTGTTTGTTATTCTAAAACAATTTTTTTCGAAATTTGTACATGTAACATTCAATTTTGTATCCCTTTTTTGATAGCAAATATTCAAGCTAAGAAATATTAAAAAATAATCAAATATTTGCAATTTTGTAATTCTTTAATGCTTGTTTATTTCCTCTAAAAAAATTAAGTACATCAAAAATATGTTCTCTTCTTTTGAAATTACATCAATGCTTCACGAGTGTGCAACGTGCATGCGAAAATGTGACCAAAGTGATTAAATATCAATTTTTCCTAATAGCTAATTTAATTATTAGTCACTTGGGATTCTAAATACATAAATTCTGTTAACTCAGAGTCATTTGTACAATTCGAAAAATTTGTTGTGTTAAAACCGTGTCTCTTTTCTAAATTAACATTAAAAGTAGTTGACAGGAATTGATACAAACTAATGTTTTTTTGTATTGTACTACTCACTACACTACTTTTTTTTAAAAAACTAGTACCCTACACTACAAACAACAAAAAAAAGTAGCAACTACAGTAGTTTCACTACTTATTGTGCACTACATTTGACCACTGCTTTCAAGCACAATAGATTCAAAGCATCAAACGATTTGAATACCTCTAAAGAGACACCATAAATGACATCCAAAGGGTCGATAGTGTTGCCAAGAGATTTTGTCATCTTTCTTCCCTGTGAATCACAGACCATCCCATGCAAGAGAACCTACACAATCAAAATAACAATCAGGAAAGTATTGGATCAAACTTCATTGTTTACAAACAAAAAGAGTTCCTTTATCCTTCATAATAGGTAAATTTGTTTTTATACATATTTATATCAGTTGGGATAATTTTTAGAGAAGTTAAATTTTATTCATAGATCCATCTTTCCATGATGTCAGCAAAAGAGGCATTTCTACTTCAAGAAAGTGACACTGGCTAAAAATAAAATCGTTTGTATAAATCATGTACCTACGATAGGAGCGTACAGCTTTTTTGAGTGAAGGGTCACTTGCACAGCACGTAGATCAACGAAGTGCTGCACACATATTTAGTCATATTCGCGGTAAATATGATAATTTTTACCTAAACATTAGAGTTCTAAGCACCAAATATTTTATCAGTAAACTTTATAACATAATTGCAGAAAATTAAATACTTTTAATTATTTGCATTTATTTAAAACTCAAAAAAATTATGCATTTAAATATATATANTAAATATATATATATATATATATATAAATTAGGAAGGGAGATAAAAATTCTGACTAAAAAGAAGCTTACAGAATGAAAGTTCAAAAATAAAATATTCATTTTATACAGTAATATAAATTTGAATTAAATATTTTCATTCATAATTTAAATAATTTTAATTAAAAAAAATTTATAATGTTTAAACAAAGACCAAATCTTACTATATATAAAATTCTAATGATGGTGTCGCAGTTTTCCATTGTTGTCGGCGCATTTTTATTGGCCGGAAAATCACGTGGTAGGATCCAGTTTTCCCCCATTCATTTCTATATTGTTTAGGTTGTCATCAGCATAAAATTAACAAAAGTCGTAAAGGTATTGTTTTCCTTAAAATATTTTTGTATCCCTAATTTAAAGTTATTTTCCAGTAATATATTAGCGAAAATTTTAAATTATGGTTCAGAACTCATCAAATTTGTTTGAACAATATAATGCATTAAGAATATAAAGGTTATTTAAAAAAATGATAATTAAAAAAATCACTTCTGTTCACCAAGAGATCTAAATGTTTATAATACTAATAGACAGTAATATAAGGCGCAAGAGCGTAAGTAAACAGAATTCCTTTTAGTACATAAGATGTTAAGTGAATATTTTTAACTTCAGTAGAAAAACTGGGGTAGACTATACTTGAGGGTGCCCCCGCCAAGTTGTGATCGCGATTGATTGCCAAGCTAGGCGATGTTGAAAACCAATCGTGATTCTGATTGGTTTAGATTTTAATCGTGATTCTGATTAGTTTAGAATTTAGCGTTGTTTTTAAATGAATTTTTAAATGTAATTTCAAAGATCCGTTAGTTCTACTTTGGATACCAGCTGGTAAGGTTATTTTTGCTTCTGGTACTAAAAATGAATACTGTCAATAAGATAAATCTTAAGTTTCTGTACGATTTTAATAACAATGAAAAAAAACAGTGATTGACTGGTGTATGAAGGAAGGTTTAGCTAGTAATAGATACAAATGTCCTGTTTGTGGGTTACCACGGCATTATGGGCAAACAAGTATGGTGCCAAACATAAGTTGCCAATTTCGCCAAGGGGCACCCTCAAGTATATTTTTCCCGAAAAACTGTTTTCTGCCAAGGAAAAACAATTATTGCGAAGCAATCATTGGGGTTGGTGAGCGGTAGCGAACAGGGGGCTTTGCCCCCTAGTTAAAAGAAATTCTTTTATTGTATTCAGAAGTTTCCGTGAGCCACACATCAACAGTCGGCAGGCTGGCATGTGGCCCTCAGGACATAGGTTGTGCATGTCTAACCTTACAAATGTGGGTTACACTTTTGCCTTACGAAGAACTATTTTCATGCATACTGAACTTGATACAATATGTTTAGCATACTTATGACGCTATAAATGTGCAACACACTATAAATTTAATATTTACAGCAATAAAGTGCTTTCACAAACACAGGACTTCTTATTTTTGAGTCTTTATTAAAAATTTCAAATAAAAACAATTTATGATAAAATAGTGAATTCAAAAAATAAAAAATTTAAAAATATACAGAGCTCTTGTTTTTTAAACCAAACCAAGGCTGAGTTTTAAATGTCAAAAACTGGTTAACGCTTCAAAAAATTGTCAAAAAAAACCGAGACTAACAGTCATGATATTCATGTAATTTCATAATGTATTTAAAACATCCATTTAAAATGCAGATATACAAATAAATTACATGCTAATACATAACTAACATATCATTAACAGTAATTTTATTTAAGTAGAAATTTGAGCACAAGAAACAAATTTTCTTTTTATCTTCTGTTATCTTTGGAGGTCTCATTTTATTTGAGAGCTCTCATATTCCTAAGGACTTCTAAAATAAAGTTTACAAAATAATGCTCTTTAAATTTTAAAGTTACAACAAAACTGCATTAAATTCAAATCACAACGTAAGATTATACAATAAACAGAATAGACAAAAGAATATAAATTGCTACAGAAAGCATAAATTTTAATATAATGTGCAAGTTTTTGAAACAGAGCACATGATATGAGGGTTTTATCAGTGGATAAAATCATCAAAAACTGGTACATGTCAAAAGCTCCGTGCTTTTAACATCTATACTGATTTTCAATGTCTACACACTCGAAATAAAACAGACAGTAAGTAAAAAAAAAGACAGTACAACTCATAATGGCGTTAACATACCTCATGAAAAGGGAGTTTTCCAGAGATGTGGTGACACAGCATAACCATTCTTGCCACCCAAAAGAATAATATATCAAATCCAGTCTCCATTAAATTTAAGGGATACAACTTCTGAAGCTGGCTCTCCTATAACACATGATATAAATGGATTTACTATAACAAAAATAACAATTTCTACTAAACAAACAGATTGTTGAATCAGTTCATCAAAGATAGAGGAACAAGTACAACAAATACTCAATTTCACGCAACTTGAGGAGGGTACTAGTTTTGTACTTTTCTAATCAATCATAATAATAAAATTCAGCACTCTATTTTTTCCGAACTGCAATAATTTATACAAGAAGCTATTTTTACGCAATAAAATAAAATTTTAACAAAAAGTAATTGCGATATATGCTAGGAATATTTATTTCACGCCTCATTATAGGCATATTAGTGTTACTTTTAGTTTGATTTTAATATTTCCTGAGTTTATTGCAGACAGATGCAACAAACATTAATTACTCCAAGTTATTATTTTTTTGCCAAAATAAACTCTTATTACGATTCCAAGTACACACTGACCAGTGGAAGCTATGAATATTAACATTAACAGAGTTGGATAAAAATGTTTAATATGTAAAGCACACATATTTTGAGCAATAAAATGAACAATGGTTAACAATAAAAAATGACTAAAATGAACAAAGATAAATAAAAAATGGATATTTCAGGCAATGGTAAACAATAAACTATAGTAAAAAATAAACAATAGATACAATGAACAATGGTATGTAATAAACAATAGATATAATAAATAATAATAAACTATTAATGATGATAAACTATAAACAATGAACAATGGTGAACAGAAAACAATGTAAAGCAATAAACAATGTGAAGCAATATAATGAATATAATGAAGAATGATAAATAATAATAAACAATGGTATACAATAAACAATGGATACAATGGTATACAATAAACAATAGATACAATAACAATAGATACAATAAATGATGATAAACAATAAACAATGCATACAAACCTGAGAAGGCCATCCTAGAGAAGTCAGTGGATACAGAGCAGAGGAAAACCATGTATCAAGAACATCATTATCTGAAAATAATATAACTCTCTTCAATATTGGAAATAACAAGAATTTCATAAACATCTGCCATAAAAAAAAAGCTTTATGTATTAAATTTTACGGACAATTGAAGAAAAGTAGACAAATAGAATTTTAACAACAAATAAAATAATAAGGAACAAGAGGTTAAAGTAGACAATTTTTAGAAATTTGCCAAAAATAATCGCGAATTATTGTTGCGAACACATAGTATTTTTTTAAAACATATAAATGTTTATCTTAATTTTAAATGACACAAAAGCTAATTAGGATATTTATTTTATAACAATGCTTTTCCCTATATTCAGTTTAAAAAAAACTGTTTTTACCCAGACCAGCTTCACGACATGGGCGAGGAACAAACCATAAAACTAATTAAAAAAATTCATTTAATTTACTCTTCCATATGTTATATATACTTATTTACTCTTACAATTAAAATTAAAATGGAACTAACTTTAAATTAACTAATTGTACATAAATGATTCTTAAGCAAATAATCCTAAATAAAATATATGTTAAATAACTTCCAACCAAAATAAATATTAATTTATAATAAACAACTGAAATACATTGCAATTAAGTAAAAAAAACTATTTCAAAAACAAGTTACCACACTAGAAACATATTTCTCAAATTTATTCAGTAGAAAAAAAATGCATTAATTAACAAGTTTGGTTATTATTATAGAAAATAATTTGAGAAATCAATATGCAATGCCAGACAAGAGGCATAAAAAATTACAAAAACTATTCATGTAATATTTATTACAAAGTTATTGATTGCAACTACATTTTGCCTATCTCAGTATCATATAATAGCGTTCAAACAGCATGTGGTAAATAGCTACAAAGGTAGAATTTAAGAAAATAAACGAATAAAATTTTCTATGGACCAGTGACAAAAAGTTACTGGTACAAATCTTTATAGCAAAATTACCCTGTATCATTATAAAAATTACAATAAAATAATAATATAAAAATAACTTTACCTTGAACAGCTTCAAGTGAAAGACTTTCTAAGTTGTATTTCTGGCTAGCTTTCTGAATAGCTTCATTTTTATCAGTCGCTGCCACCCAATACACTTTTTCCTAAGATTCACAAAATAAAATTCATGAGCTCAAAATCAATTCAGAAATTAAACTTATATACACTGAGTGGCCAAATTATTATGACCGCCCCTTCAGTACGCTGTTGGGTCACCTTTTGCGCGTATTACTGCCTTAATTCGTCTGGGCATGGATTCTATGAGATGTTGGTAGGTGGTAGAAGATATGCCAGACCATGCTCGCTGAACTGCACTTGCCAATTCCTGCAAATTTGATGGTACTGGATCCATCTGTCTGAGCACCCGTTCAATTTCATCCCACAAATTCTCAATTGGATTGAGATCTAGGGATTGTGCTGGCCAACGAAGCAAGTTAAATTCTCCGTCATGCTCTTCGAACCATCTGAGGACAATGCCAGCTTTATGACAAGGAGCGTTGTCCTGCTGGAAGCATCCATCCCCGCCAGAGTGCACCATTGACATAAACGGATGTACTTGATCTGCGATGATACTTAAATACCCTTGGGCACTTAGGCGTTGTGGTACAGGAATTAAAGGACCCATACAATACCAAGAGAACATTCCCCATACCACAACGTTGCCACCACCAGCTTGAAGTGTCGTGGCAATGCAGTTGGGGTCCATGCTTTAGTGCTGTTTTCTCCATATTCTCATCCTGCCACCTGCGCGATGCATTTGAAATCGTGATTCATCGGACCACATGACCCTCTTCCAGTCATCTACTGTCGAATGTTTGTGCTCATTTGCAAATTGGAGACGTCTGCGCTTATTTAAAGCAGGCAGTAGAGGCTTACGAACAGGTTGTCTACTTCCATACCCTTTACGGCGCAATGTGCGTCGAACAGTCCGTTCAGAGACGTTCACAGTTGCTCCTTGATTAACATCACTTGCGATTTGTTGCACTGATGCTCTCCTGTTGTGCTGCACACCCTTGCCGGCCTTCTCTCTGATCGAGAATTCAGTACCATGTGACGACCACAAGTCTGACGTTGAGACCCGGTTTTTTGCTTGATTGTCCATTCCTTGTACACATTAACAACTGCTACTCTGGAACACTTCACAAGTGCAGCCGTTTTGCTGATACTCGTTCCGACACATCTCGCAACCACAATCATTCCACGTTGAAATTCAGTTAAATCACTTTTCTTTCCCATGTCTGAGCAAGCAACACAGTATAACAGATGACTCACTTGTCCAGCATTCCCGTGTTATAGTGCTCTTGCCCTCCAGCGGCATCGCTGTGACGCAATAACTTATTTGCATAAAACTCTGAGGTGGTCATAATAATTTGGTCACTCAGTGTATATTCCAACTGTCACGCTCTAAAAAATTGTGAGATACATTTTAACTGTGCATTATTCAAATATAAAAGCTTATTGGGTTGATAGTAAGATGAAATGAAAAAACTAAGAATTTGTTTTCAAAACTTTTAGCCATCAGCATTTTTGAAACAAATGATGGTAATTCTTTTAATGGGCATTAAAAATAATACCATTTTTAAAAACTAAACATACTATCAGAAAAAATTCAAAATCCAAAGATACAGAGTGGCAACAAATATTTTGAAAATAAATTCCCTGATTTTATTCAGACTAATGTGAGGAAACTTTTCCTGATTTTTGTAACTTTTGTTACAAAATTTATCATTAATATTTTAGTTCTGTCTTATTTGTGTACTATGCACACAAAAAAGGGAACACATTGAATAGATTTTGATCTAAAAGAACGGATTTCACATACTAAGACTCAATTTTGAAGGTTTGAGGACCTAACCATTAAATATGCTAATTAATTTGTGCCAACAACATTTTCAGTTACAACTCAAAATGTAAGGAGTAGCTGAAATTTTTTATTTTATTTATAACTGTCGTTGCACAGCCGACCCAATTTTGGGTTTACAACTACTAATATACAATTCCGTAGTCTTGTAATTTTAAACCAAACCCAGAATACAAGAGAACTCCTGTAACAAGCATTGGTAGAAATTTGCCTTTGTGAAGGACTTTTTTGATGGAACCAACCAGCATTTGTGTTACATGAAGAGGAAAACCACGAAAATCTCCCTTGGTAAACCTGACGGAAAGGGGACTCTAACCCAAGATCCCGATACTACTGAGGATATTTTATGTCAAAATTGTGGTCAGGGTGAGCAGGGTGCAGAATTCGCATCAATCAGCCATCACTGGGACTAGAATCTGGTTAACCTTATTGGAAGGCGAATGCTCTATCCCCTGAGCATCCACCGGTCAGTAGTAGTAGCTGCGATTTGGAAAATATGGTCCCAATAGTTTGATCAGGAGAGCAGTCAAAAGCTTGGTTCCTTTAATGTTAATTTTACCTTTTGTGTATTTCGCCAGATCTTTTGAACTTTTTAAGGGGGTCAAAATATTTTGGCCCCCTTAAAAAGAAAAATTATAAAATACATTTATCCAGAGATTGTTTGTTGTTCCACTGTTTGTCTATTCATACAAAAAATAATTTTTACAATTCAATTTTTTAATTAGTCTATTTAGCAGTAGTAGAAAAAATTTTGAGTTGCAAGATACATACATTTGCATCGTTTAAAGAATATATTTTTAAATGGTTAAATACAAAATTTTAATCCAATCAATTGAATAATTTCTAGGTCACTCACTTCTGAAAAAGTTGTACAGTAAAAAATTTGATTTTTTGAAAACTATTCAAGCAATTTTTCTTCCTTTTGCTTTTTTGCACACTATACATAGAATAAATTTCAAAACACTTTCATCCATTAAATTTAAAATTAAAATTTTTTTAAAATAAAAATTATTAAAAAAATAAAGTAAACAGACGTATTGTGAGAAAAATTTTTCCTAATTTCCATTTTCTGTAGTAACCTCGAATAGGCACTTGATATGGGCCTCAGAAACAGTTTTGTGAATTAAAAACTTTTTAAAGGCTTTAATGACAACCCAGAAAAATATTTAATTTTTCAAAATTAAGATGCACAATTATAAAATTATCACAGTTAATCTTGATAACTGGAAGAAAAAGCATGTCATTTTGAAATTATTTTTAATTGAAATAATAATATTAATTTAAACAATTATTGACAGTTATGATTCAGTCAAATATGACAATTAAAACTTTCACAGCAACAGATGTTTTTTTAAAAAATAGTTTTAAAAACAATATTACTTCAGGATTGCTTTTTGGAGATACTTTATACGCAGGGATTTGATGACCCCACCAGAGTTGTCTAGATATACACCAGTCTCTAAAAAGGAACATAAATATATTAATTTTACAGTTCAAGGGTGATGAGCAATATAACAACAAGCCAAATTTTCAAATTGCTATGGACATTTTAGGTTAAAAAAACACCATGTGGTGCTTTGCATTGTGCTCTTATCATGTAAACTTGCAAAATACCTAACTGAAAATAGAATATTAAGAACTGTCTGATGAAAGATTTCCCCTTTGTATTAAATGTGGATTATATCTTTATATTGCCCTGACCCTCAAATTTAAATAAAAAATTGTAACAATAAAAATTATTGTTATTATTTTAGTTGTGAAGTTTATTTATGCTAGAAAAATGCAGGTAAATGTTTTATATTTATCAATCAAAGCTTTATCAGAGTCATGGTGGCTCAGGGGACAGAGCCTTCGAATGAAGTGAACCAGGTTCAAATCCCAGAGATGACTGATCAATACAAATTCTGCACCCAGCTCGCGCCAACCACAGTGCGGATGCAAAATATCATCAGTTCTATGCAGATCATGGGTTAGAGTCCCCTTGCTCTTGGGCTAACCATGGGAAGTCTTTGTGGATTTAATCTCCATAAAAATCAAATACGGGCTAGTCTCATCAAAAATTCTTCAACAAAGGCAGGTTTGTCCCAATACTTGATCTAAGAGTTCTCTTCTCTTCTGGATGGGTTCAAATTTACATGGTTACTGAGTTGAACATTAGTAGTTGTAAACCCAAAATTGGATTGACTGTTCAGCAATGGTTATAAAAAAAGCTTTATCAAGTTATAGTTTAAATTGCATAGTTCATTCATTTTAAAGAAATGGAAGCATGTAATTTTGTGTTCTAATACAGTTATTCAATTAAATTTATATATAATCATTTAAATAAAATCAAATATGCTTTTTTTTATGATAAACATATTCTCCACACAATTTTATAAAAAAATTTTGTTATTATTTAACTAAATTTACATTTTCTTCAGCATTTTTTTAGCATGATTTAAACATGTTAATTATTTTTTTGACTCATACTTATGTTTCCTACAATAGAACAAAATGTTTCATAACTTACTTAAGATTTTTAAACCATTCATTCCAAACTTTCTCTTGATGTTCAGGAACAAAATTTAACTTTCCATCCTTAACAAACTAAAAAAAAATAAACATAAGAACGTTGAATGGGAAATAAATGTTTAAGTAAGAACAAAGAGTATATTTCAAAGAGTTGTATAAAAATTTAATTAACTTGTAAATGTCAATATCAAAATTTATTTTTCATTTATTAAATATTTTAACTGCTTCTCAGTAACCAAATTTCACAATGATTGGCAATGTAAGAGTGTTAACAAAAAGTTAAAAATCGATGAAAAACTTATCTAATGACAACAGATTTGATAGCATAGTTGAAGTGAAAGTAACAATTATTCTAGGAAGTAAAATAAAACAGCTGTCGAAACTAAAACACAATTAACTAAACTATTATAATTGTTACTTTTTTGGTAATTTGAAGTGTAAAGCGCTACTTATTTATCTTTTAAAAAAAAATAGTGTAGTGCAATACAAAAATAAGCACTAATTTAAAGCTGGAAAAATTTTTTAAGGTTTGTTTAGTAAAGAAACAAGTTATAACATAATAATTTTTTTAAAATCTGATTGGTGCATATCTCATGCAAGTCGGTCATTGGACGTAAATGTTTCCATTACTGAGCATTTCACATTTAATCTAGCCATAATGAACACTTACAAAAAAATAAGGTGTGTTTGAGGTTATTATGAGGTTGACAGATGTAAAAAAATACACTTGAGGTAGAAAATAGGGACACATTTTGCATTAAAAATAACCTCATTAATAAACCTCCATTTCAACCTCATTTACACCACATAAAACCATCCTCACATATAACTCAGCAATACTTTTAGTTGAGATTGGGTGAAATTATTCACACCTCAAGCATACCTATTCTCTTGAAGTGTAGAAAAAAATAGCCTGTACAGCTCAAAAATAACCTCTCCAAGCTGGTTGCTCTAAAATAGATTACCATCAACCTCAAGTGTGAAGAAAACAACTTCTACACTTTGATTATACATCTTGGGAGGTTGATCTTTTATGTTGATTTTGAAGTCAACTTCAAATAAATCTCAAAGTAGCCTTGACACCTCAAAACAACCTCAAAAACACCTAAAATTTTTGTAAGGGAATCTTTCAAGGTCAGGGTTAAAGGAAATGGAGGAGGCCGAGGAAGAAATGGGTAGATGAGGTTGCAAGAGACCTCAAGACCTTGAAAATAAGGTTCCATTGAGCAAGACATTCGGCTATGAAATAGAATTCTTGCGGCCATAGCCCAACACATTCTGTAGTACAGGGAGTACATAATTATCAAGGTTAACTAAAAATAATAGTTAATAGATAAGGTTGTGCTCTTCCCATGATAATTCTTGCAACTAACCGACAGCCTGTATTATGACATCGCAATTGGAATTTTCTCTATTCGCTGTAACATTCTAGGCAGTCATTATAATATTTAAATTATTTAAATACAACTTCCACTAATGATTTTTACTACGGCTACTCTTTATATATATAATATTCAGGCAGTATCTGAATTAAATATTTATATAATGACTAAATAATAGATTTTAAATGTGTTTATTTATTTCATTAACAAATTTCATTTTCATTAAACTCTTAAAAATAGAAATTTAGAATATTTAAGAATGCATATTCAATTGTAAAACTATTTAAATGAAATTTCATATTTTGACTAATAAAAATGGCATGTATTATGTTGTGATAAATATATGAACAGATCCCAATAACGTACTTTAAAAATGATTTTTCAGTTCAGAGATAGAAAAGAAAATTGGATGTTTCAAAAAGAATTAAAACAAACTTTAAAACGATTCAAAGATTTGCACATAACCTTTGATACAAATTGTAAGATAACAGGAAATTATTCAAATGTTTTTTTTTTCTTTCATGAATGAAGTTTGACAATTAGACCTAAAGTTACAAAAAATAAACATTAGAAGTAGAAATAATTTTTGTGTTAAAATTATTATATAAAAATAGCAATGCTAAATTAACCTTATCCAATTAAAAAAATACAACTGTGTGATTTTCATTTATCATTCACTGAGGGATATTTACGCAGAATTGGAATTAAAAAATCAAACTAAAATTTAATATAAGTAATAAGCTGCACATATTTTTGTGCATAATGAATATTAGTTTTTCTGTTCATGTTATCGCAACTTTTTTTTTCTCTTTGAAAGTTAAAAAATTAATTGACATTTTAAAAATTATCTTAAACTTGTTTGTTCCTGATTTTTTTTCCCTGTACCACTTGGTTCTATTTGATTCGTTTACATTATTTGAAACATAACTTTTGACTTGGAATAACATCTAGCTTCAATTGCTTTTCAGGACGCGAATGGGTAACCTAAAAATTCCCCTCAAAGTCTCTCACAAAATCTTTTTTACTAAAATGCTCGGAGCATAATTTTTTTTAAAAAACGTTGTTGAACAGCTGACCCAATGTTTTGGGTTTTACGACTACAAATCAACTCCATAGCCTTATAATTTTGAACCCAATCCACAAGACAAGGGAAATTCTGGATCAAGTAGTGGGAGAAATTTGCCTTCGTGTAGGACTTTTTGATGGAACTAGCCTGCATTTGCGCAACATGGAGAGGAAAACCACAAAAGCCTCCCACGGTTAACCTGACAGCCGCCTACCACTGAGGATATTTTACTCCAGCACTGTGGTTCGTGTGCACCTGGTGCAGGGTTCGTATCGACCAGCCATTGCTGGGATTCAAACCCGATTTATCTCATTGGGAGGCAAGAACTCTATCCCCTGAGCCACAACGTCTCAGAAAACTACATTTATAATAAATTAATTGTAGTTGAAATTCACTACAAACAAATGTACTTTTTCTAACCTTTAACCTAATTTCGATTAGTAGTCATAATCCTAAATTACAAGAGCACGCCAATACTTAGATACTGGTGCAAATTAAACAACAAAACCAGTTTATATTAAAATACTTGAAGGATTGATGAATTTGGATAAACAAAATGTTTTTTAGAAGAAACACATACAAACCTCAAGAGCTTTCCTTCCCATTTCGGAGCAGTCCAGATACCACTGCTCTTTCAGCCTTGGCTCTACAATATCTCCAGTTCTACTACAAAATGGTATCATAGTAGTGTGAGCTTTTGCTTCTTGGTACAAACCTTTAGCCAAAAGACTTTTACGAAGCAGTTCTCGTACTACCAAACGATGTTTACCCTAAATAAAAATGAGTTATTTATTCAACAAAAATTTACATATCAGTAAAACATATAATTTTAAAAATGTTTTGAAATTCACAATTACTTCGTAAGGCATATTTTTATTTTTTGCATATATTTTATGAAGTTTTACTCTACATGTAAGAAGACAGAAGTCCTTTTATAATAAAATTTGCATGTTTTAGAGAACAAAAATATCGACTACACTAATTTGGTACTTGCACTTCAAGAAGAAAAAGACCTCTCATACCCACACAAGGGACCGATGATGTCAGCGCCAGCTAATCTTTATCAGCAAAATGGCATATCAAAGTTGGGCTAAGTTTATCTGCATGAGTTAGAATGCTAATGAACGATGAGTTAATTAAATACAGAGGTGTATGGCAATATCGAATTAGTTGAAATATAATTTTTCTTATATAATATAATTTATTATATAAGAAATATAATATAATTTACTTTTTGTACTTAACTTAGATTTATTATTTATGTATTTTATTGTAACCGTGATATATTTTTGTTTTGTGTACCTGGCAACTTTGATGCTTTATTAGTTTGTTTATGTTCCACATGACTTCATGACTATCTTTGTGTTAAATCTCTGTGTAAATATAGAGTGAAAAAATTGAAATCTTTGAGAAAGAATCTTTGTGAAAGAATTCAGAATGTGTCACTTAAGAGAATGGATACTTGACGGGCTTGGCTTACTCGAAATAGAATGGAAAGAACATTTGCTAGCGTAAACAAATGCCACATTTCAACAACAACCAGGATCGAGATACCCGCACTACGTCATTTGCAGGTATGTCATTGTCCATTTCAGAAGAAGCTTACTTCCCACCTTTGTGATCAAACAAAATACACCAGTGAGAAAGGCAAAACCCATACTTATTAGCCCTGCTATTATGATGATAGGAATACCAACTCCTACTTCAGTTTTGTGATACCATCTATGATGAGCGCCTAACCAGTGTCGGAAATCATACACAAAAAATTATTTCCAACTGTAGACGATACAGGAAATGTAGCACAAAGGACCCACTACATGTGTAATGCATCCCTGTGCAGTGCATTCACGGCAAATAATCACCATTAAATTCAATTTTCAAAATGATCGTAAATGATTGTGTAAGAATTATGCTCCCCAATATAACATAATAAAAGTTTCCTTATGCTATGTATGTTGGCAATGTCCTGTTATCTTTCCTTATGTTATGTTGGCAACATAAGTTTCCTGAAACGCTATTGTTTAATTTTATTGCCTAATTAAACATAAAGAACTGGAAGAAATTCGAAACAGAAACCAATAGCAAACGAAAAAGTTAATTAGAATAAATGAAGAAAACTCCTTGAACAATTAACATAGTTGTTTAGCACAAAAAAATCTGATAATTAGATCAGAAGTTAACTGGGGTAATTATCATTATTATTATTTTACTGATAGAACACAAACTTTACCTTAAAATTTTCGATGTCTGCACTAACAGTACCATTGTCTTCAAAAACATCTGTAAATTTTAATTTGTGCTTAAGGCCTAAATCAAAGTCTTGAAAATCATGAGCTGGCGTTACTTTCATCACACCTAAACAAAAAATAGTCATCAGTTTTAAATCATCATTACAAAATTTCTTTTATTCATGTTACATTCATACACTTAGTGAAATAAAATAAAAATCAGTCTAAGAATATACAGAAGCATTTAGAAACTGACAAGATTTAAATCACTTGATTGTTTTTAAAAAAATAATTGATTTGACTTTATTGGTTTTTTTAATTGATTTAAATAAATCATAAAGTCAAAAAGATTTTTATACAGTGTTAATTATAAATATATTCTTTAGACTGCGATTTTTTTTAAAATCTGATTTCATTGAAAATAAGAGATTTTATCCAAAAAAATAATGAAAGGAAAATGCATATAAATTATTATGTTTGAAAATTGACTAATAAAAGATAGAAAGGCTAAAAGTAGATAAGATTGGCATGAAACTTATAAATTAGAATTTTCCATTAACTATCTGTAACTAATTTGCTAATAAGAAACATCTTATTTATGTAACAACTATAACCATTTATTTTATTTTCAATTACGAAAGACTTCTTTTAAAACTTAGTAAATATGTAGTTAGAGTATATCAATAATAAAGAAAAGCTTGTTCTATTTAGAGAAGCTTAAATTAATTTCAATAATTGAATAATAATTTTCAATAATTGAATAATAGTTGTACAAATTTTAGTTAGAAATATTACTATTTTAGCTTTATAGTATTGTTTTTAAATAATAATAAGTACTGTTAATACATTTTATCAGATGATTTGGCTGGCAAATGTAATAAAGTAAAATAAAAATAAAATGTAATTGATATCAACGAAAATTCGATTTGAATCATGTGAATCCGATTTTATTATATATATTTTTAAAAAAGTCATGACTTTTGCGAACCCTGGAAAACATTTTTTTTAAATTGATATCCTCCATATTTAAAGATTTAGCAATGTAAATTAATATTCTATATAAAGTAATTATATTAATTTTCTATGCAATGTAAATTAATGCTCGTTGAGCTGATACATTGAGTTGAAATTTTTTCAGGAAGTTGATTGAAAAATAACTGAGTAATATCAACATAATTATAATGAATATTAGTTAATAAAATATTAATAATTGTAATGAGAAGTTTAAAAATTCGTTTTATAGCAGAGTGTCCATAATAGCACATAATAAGTAATTATGATAAAATTACTGAATTTTAATTAAAAGTTGTGACTTTTTCATTAAATTCATAAAATATGCAGTGAATATTTATGTAACAACAGCATATCCAATAACGGAGAGGGATTGCTGGGACAACTGAACTTTTAATGTGACCATTTTGAAGGAATGTAACTGAATTTTATCAATGAAACTCAAGTTTTATTCCTCAAAATGAACATGATCAAACGCTTGTTGGCACTAACATTAGACTTCAAATAATTACATAGAAAGAAGTCTTACAATATTAAAATGCATAATTCTAGACAACCAATTTTATTCACGGAAGGGGAAAACAAACTGCCAGGAAATGACTCAGAAAAAGTATTTTCTTTTCCTTAGTTATTCTTTTTTTAATAACGAATTATTAGCTGACGCTATGTTTTGTTTTCTCTGAAAATACCTTACGGCAAAAATTGCACAAAACTTAAAACTTGTGAAAAATACTTAGGGCGCCTTATATTTATTGTATGTAATGGTCAATCTAATTAAAAAAAAATTTCAAAAATAAATATTATTACTTATGCAAGCATCCTGGGCTTTCCGCCAACCCCCTTACATTTCCTTCTAATCTTACTTCTTTTCTTATCTCGTTTCAGATTGCTCCTCTACCCTACTTGTAAAACCAGTGTTTGTTCTACACAATCTCTGAGAATCGATGTTCACCGCCAATTTATCCCATCATGTGGATATTCACAGTAATGAGGTAGCAAAAAGATTGGAAAAACAGTCACTTGTTCCTTACTTACTTATAGGAAACTCTGCTCCATTGAAGGATCCAAGCTCCATCTATTGTAGCATATACCACATACATACCGCTGGTATCATAGGACATCTACTGGTACCCTGCTGGACATAAAATGAAGAACCCAGACTACTTTGGCCAAATTTGCAAGTGGCCATCTCAAGTGCCTTACTTTTGAAGGAGGCAGAAAGATCTTCCCTACTTGCAAAAAATGCTGCATTCAACAAGCATCGCCGGTACATATTCTGGTTTGCCTTGAACTTTCTAAGGTGGATCTTACATCAGATCCCCTTTTTGTTGCGGATTTTCTTGCCTTCAATGGTGTCCTGGAACTTATCTAATATATGTCAGATTATGAGGATCAGCAACAACAACTTGTTAACCACTTTGCATATGCTTGCTTAGCTACTTTTCGATTGTTACTTTGTGCTTAGACACTTTTCAGTGCCGCTTGGTCATAGAACATAATCTATGGTATGTCCATTTTTGTATTTTTACTTGTGCTTTGTTCTTACTCTGTAGTACAAAGTATAGCCTATCTTTATTTAGATAGTACTAATTTGTTTTAAATAAAATGAACCTTGTAAAGGTATAGAACAAGAGATTTTTGTTACTTACCAGTGCCAAATTCCTTATTAATACTTTCATCCGCTATAATTGGTAAATTCTCCTCAGTGTAGGGATGTCTTATAAATTTTCCAATTAAATGAGAATATCTTTTATCATCAGGATTTACAGCAATAGCGGAGTCCCCTAGCATTGTTTCTAATCTTGTGGTTGCAATCAGTATTTTTTCATCTTTGAAAAAAAAAAATTTAAAGAAAAATCAATTATTCAGTTATTAATTACTCAGTTATTAATAATTAACTAACTTCTAACTAGGTTATTTATGAATAAAAAATACTTCAAATTTTAAATATGCAGTAAAACCTTGATTATTCTAATTAATTAAAATAATTGATAAAGATAACACACTTAAAGAAGACATTTAAGACTGAAGTACACAATCAACAAGCACATAAAGATTGGTTTCATAAAAGTCATTAGATTTCCTAATAAAATAAGCCAAGAAAAACTGTTTTTTATTGAGAATCACCAGCTTAAAGATTAAAAGAAAGCAGGAACTAATACACTGAGAATTCGGGCCTTAAAAAAATTTACAAAAGAAATAAATAAATAAAAAAAAAATTAAAAAAACTTTGCTGTTTTGTTTTAACTATCAGAATTTTAAATTATTTATTATTGAAATTTGAGTTTTCAATAATTTATTAGTTATTTCATTAGCAAGGCACTGTGGATTTCTTTGTATCTTTTTAGGAATTCTTTTAATGCGCATTTTTGTATGAACTAATCATGGGCGACCATACCTGGGTCAATCTTTACAGCTATTAGTATCCAAAAATCGATTTATAGTTATATACATAAATATTCTAGTACACCCAAGAGATTCTACCTGCAGAAAATCTGCGATCGAAAAGCTGTTTAGTTATCAACCTTTTCGATTCCGTTTTTTAATTTATTTTAAATGTTTCGCTTCATGCAAAAATCGTGTGCACTTATAGAAAATGCTAACCATAAGAAAAGTGAGAAATTGTTTTACCAAATGATTAAAATTAATTCCTATTTTTTGGAGTGTTACAGTATTTAGTAGCCACCCTGTAGTTTCCAATACTTGAGAGGGTGTTAAACTAGAGAAGAAACTTTTCATAACGAGTTCAATTTCATTTCATAAGAATTTTAAAACTTATAATTTTGAGAAAAGTACTGTAAGTTCAGGTAAACTTAGAGTAAACCATGAAGTTTCAAATGATGAAAAAATGTTTTAAAAATATAGTGTGCATAATAAATTGCAAACAAATTATGGCAGAATTACTTTACTCAATATTCCTTAGTAATAATGGTATAGTTTGTTTATATTTCGATACTTTGAAGAAGAAAAAATTCAGCATTTGAAACTTTGAGGTTTAGTTCAGGTTTGACAAAACTCACTTTTTTCTTCATTTTAAATTACTAATGTAGATAAAAAATAATTTGTCATGAAGTATTTCTCCCGCTGTATAGCCTCACTCAAAGAGAAATGTTTAGAGGAATTTTACGACTTTACCACACAACAACTATAACTGCTGAAATAATCTTATTTAACTAAGATTTTAGTTTTAAACTGAAATGTTAAAACAAAACAAAAAATTCGTCATCAGAACAAAAATCAAAATTTAATTACCTGAATCCAACACAGGATAATAAAAATAATCCATTAATCCTAAGTGAATTGGATCTTTCAAACTAGGAATTCTAATTCTGGTTTTTCCTAAAACTTCAATATGATCTACCTGTTAAAATAAAAAAATATATAATGCTAGCATTCATTACTTATACTACTTTTAAACGGATATATGAAATAAAAAAGAAACTAAAAAAAAAAAAAAAAAANAAAAAAAAAAAAAAAAAAAAAAAAAAAAAAAAAAAAAAAAAACTCACTTCAATATCAGATATCACAGATTTCAGTTCACAAGACCAATTAACTAATTTTTCTTTCCTATAAATCAAATTTTCTTCAAATAATTGTATAAACACTTTATTGACAGCTCTTGAGGAATTCTAAAAATAAAGATTAAAGATGAGTTAAATATTAACAAAAAAAAGTGAAAGGCTTGGGGTAACATAGTGATAAACCACGCTTTTTTAATGTGAAGGTATTGTTTCCCGATAGGTACTTAAAAAATTCAGGATTATCCTTTAGATAAGAGCACAATACACAGAAACGTTCAATTGTTTACATGATGATTGTGGTGTTTACAACAAAAAAAACTGCATTTTGAAACTTGAAAGTGTGGCTTATTGATTATAATGCCCCAAGTCTATACATATGATAAAGATTTAGAACACAATAAATAAACAAATAAAATGAAGCCTTACTTCATCCATTGTAAAAAGGCATTTACGAAAGTCCAACGATGCTCCCAATAATTTTAACTGAGTTTCAATGTTTTTTTGGGTGCTGAAAAAAAAAACAATTCTTATAATACAAAACTTAAAATACCTTGAAGTATAAAACAAGAAGCAAATTGTTAACAAAAAAGAAAATTATGAAAAAAAATGAAAAATATTATAATGGCAGTCAAAGTTGATCGTTAGGGGGTACCAGTCCCAGAAGTCATAAAAACAAAAAACCTTTTCTATCGAGAAAAAACGACAAATGTCTAAAATTTGCTCTCTCTGTACCCCAAAGGTTTTGCAAAAAGTCCAGGAAAAGAGAATACAAAATACAAAAACAAAAGTAAAATACATAAACTAATTGCAAAAGGATTGATTTTTGATTCCTCTTATAATTAAAATATAAAATGTAGCAATAATTTGGAAGTAAAAATCATTTAAACAGAATAATAAATAAAGAAAAAAATTTTTTTTCAATTTCAATAAATAGAAGCAATAGATACACTTAACAGCAATTTGGTATAACTCTTCCAGAACAAAATTAACTATGAATTTTCATTAGGAATAAATTTTTTATTTACTCTTGTTTATATATTTAATTTTATTTATTTATTATCATTAATTTATATATTTTTCTAATGTTGTATTTTATATTATATTTGCAGTTTCAACAGACGGACAATTAATCACATCTTGTCATATTTTTAATACAACTCAAATACTAGAGATAATTTCAATATTCCTTTTCAATAGATACCGTTTTTCTGGGGTGCAAAGATTATATGATAATTGATGAGCTTAATGGAAGGTTTTAAGTAACTTTTTTGGAACAAATTGTAATTTCTCTCAAGGGAAGATAATATTCTAGTCTTGTTAAATTATGTAACATTAATACATACTCCTCTGGCATTTTATGCACTGTCATTGATCATTTCTTGACAATCAAATATTTACTGTGATATACACATGACACATTTTTGCCATTCAGCCCTTTGTGCTTGATTGTGAAATGACTTTTCATTATGTGGGACGCTTTGCATTAATTTGTTTTGCCTTAATTTCTCAAACTTTAATAAATGAGCTGCAGTGATTTGGAGGATACAACGCTCACCTCCCATGAAGAAACACAAGTTCAAATCCCAGAGAAAGCTGATCTATTCAAGTTCTGTTCCCAACTCACACTAACCACAGGGCTGACATAACAATATCCTCCTTGGTGGACATATAATGGTTTGGAATCCCTTTGCTGTCCGTGGGAGGTTTTCCTGGTTTTCTCCTCCATGTAATACAAATGCAGATTAGTTCTATATAAAGTTCTCTGATAAGGCTTGTTTGTCTCATTGCTTGACAAATGACTTTCCTTGTCTTCAGAATTGGATTCAAAATTACAAGGTTAAGTAGTTGAGCATTGATAGCTGCAAACCAAAAAATGAATCCATTGTTCAACAGTGATTGTAAAATAAAACTAAAAACTTTAGTGGATGAAGGTATTTATTGATAACAATCTTTGAGTGTTTTTATAGTAGAAGAAGGTTTCAAGTGCATCAGATGTAAACCTCTCCTTTGGCAGCAAATTAAAATGCAAAGAGTGTGAACTCTATAAAGTGAACGGTTAAAATGAGTGTTTGCGGATTTTTTTCAGTTGGAAGTTGAAGGAAATAAAAGGCAAGGCATACTCTGTATTTCCTATTGTCAACACAGATATTTTTAAGCTGATTTACTCAAACTCACAAAAATTTCCCTTAAAACCTTCAGCCCTAAATTAAATTCAAAAAAGATTTCACCTTCTGTAACTGTTAAAACATGGGGCCAGGATAGCCTGGTTGGAAAAGCGCTGGACTCTCGTTCATGAGAACGGGAGTTCGAATCCAGCCTGGCAAAAACTCCCCGCGTAGTGAATGGTGGCTGGTGCACGTTAAATCTGTCTGGTTACAAAGTCCTCCATGTTCCCATAATAAATTATACGCCTGGGGGTACTGAATTGGAAATTGTTCGTTCGCTGGCTCAAGTCAAACTCACAATCTGTGGATGAATACATGGATCCACCATAAAAACGGGTGTGGTGCATGGGCGCGGAAGAAATTGAATTCTCGACCATAGTTGGGGCCACTGGAAAACAAGAACAATCGCTCCCCCAACAACAACAACTGTTAAAATATTAATATTATGGCACTAACACCTAAGAAACAATATTTAAAATATTTCTCACACATTCTTCCAAGAGTTGATCTCTTCAATAAAGGCTTTCCTGCCGATTTCTTGCCTTGATAATTTTCTTTCAAGCAGAAGTTTCTTTTCTACTACTGTTTGAGTTGCAATTCCTCCATGGTCATATCCCGGAACCCAGAGAACTGATTCTCCTCTCATTCTGTGCCTAAAATAAAGTATGCTGTCATCAGCTACGATACACTTATATAAAAGCGAAAAAAAAGTTTAACAGAAAATTCGACTGCAGAATACTAGAAAAAAAATTAAATTAGCAAAACTTAAAAAAAAAAAAAAAAGAAAAAAGAATTTCGAAATTATCATCATATTTGGCATGGATAATTATGGCCAAAGGCCTTTCGCTAAAGATTCCTCCAGAACAATCGATTTTTTGACCTGGAGGTCAGAATTAATAATTTTGAAAACAAGAAAACCATTAGATAATTTTTAAAAAAAAGAAAAACATTTATATGTTATGAAATTTAAGAAAATACATAAAAAGCATATTTTCTGGGAGTCTTAAATTGTGATTTGGGAGACTGTAACTATCTGAGCAGTAATGTGTAAAAAATTTTAAAAAAGAAAGTAGCATAATCAGTAAAATTCAATATCATATCATGTTATCATAATCAATAAAGCTTTGATGTTTTGCCCAAGACAACACAAGTTTCACGCCTGCCAGTGGTTTTTGCATAGTGTTCCCAGTTGCTATCAAACATAATTATCAACATAAAGCGTCTCATGGGATAGACAAATCATATCCTGCAGAAGTAAAACTAATAAGCAAGACTATTTTAAATACTCTTCAGCTGTACCAGCTACAAAAAAAAAATTTATTATATACAAGAATCATCAACAATTTACTTAGCTTTTACCCAATAGAAAATACTTGAGCATATTACAGATTATTTTTAGCTGTATAACTTAAGAAGTAATGCAGTAAAAATATTTATACACATTCATTCCAAATTAATTATACAAATTTATATATTTTAACTTATAATAATTGAAGAGATGCAATAAATAAATTTGGCAGTCAATTTACCAACGAGCAATGCAGTCTTGGATGGTAACAGTCAAAGTGTGACCAATATGTAAGTTCCCAGTTACGTTTGGTGGAGGCAAAACGATAGTGTAGTCTTTCCTCTAAAATAGTAAAACATAATTTCAATTACCCAAAAAAATAATAATAATTGAGTTATATTAATTGAATTCCTCAAAAACAATCAACTATGTTCTATCTTCATTCATTAAATTTCTTTTATCAGCATAGTTTATCAATACACATATGGTCTAGAGGTGAACTCGAGCTCACTTTTAGAGGCCAAGAAACTTTCAATCCTAGCCCAAGAGGGATAATATTTTCCTTTGTGATTGATTGTTTGGCCACAAGTAAGAAAATACTATTTAAAAGTTAAACCTTGTTTTGGAATAGCTTACTCTAACCTTTGACAGTGTAAGACTATTATATATATTTGTTTGTGCAACGTAATTTTTTTCGTCCAGTTTGTTTGTTTAAATAAGATTAGATTCAGTGAGTTGGCTGCAGATTGGTGACAAGTTATTTATTTGTAAATCACTTTTATTTTCGTTTGAAACTTTGTGTTATAAGTTACTTAAGCATTATATCTCTGGATATAACCAGTTTGATATAACTTGTTAAAACAGACTAAAAAATAATATTTTCCACTCAAAAAATTTTAAAAAAAATCATTTAATTTACATCAATGATTTTATAAAAATTAAGTGATTTAAATCATGTCAATCCTGGTGTATAATAATCATTTTTTCCTAATTTTGTATATTAATAGATATTAAAATTTTAAATAGTTTTTTTTTAATTTTAAATAACATTAATAAAAAATATTAAACTACTTTTTAAAGCTTCAAACTAAAAAACTAATAAAAAATTAATACCACTCATGTTTAATCTATAAATAAATAAACACCATTTATCTAAATACTTTAATAAAATAACTATTGGGTATAAAATAATGAACTTGCTATTGCACATAACTCAAAGACACTGAGTTGTCATAAGACTGGAATTCAACCCTCAGTGGTCAAAGGTGAAGCCTGTCCAGCTTCAAATTAATGGATCAACGTGTACCGACTTGTCTAAGTAAAGACTACTTGTGCACAATGCTGACCACATTGCCTCAATAATTACTATGGTTACGAGATTGTGGAACTTAAACCATCACAATGGGTTAATGCAAAAATACTTTACTTTTTTACACTTTACGTGTAACTTAATCAAAACAGTTGAATAAAATGACATTCTACACAATTTATCACTTTAATCTCATATTAACCATCTCATCGGCTTATTTCATGAAATTTTTTTTTATATATTATGACATTTGACTATTATTCATTACAACAAGCACAGCTATATGAAGCACAATTTGTTAAAACATTAAAATTAAAGAAATAATGCGCTGCAATTGTATTAAATAATAACTAATTATTATAAACTTAATAAATTAGCATATTAATAAAATGTTTTTCACATTAGACATTAATTCATAACAGACATTAGACATTAATATATCACATAAGCAATGACTTATAGTGAATTTCAACAAAGTAAAATATAAATAATAAAAAAATGGCTTACTGTTCAGCTACAGAAGGTTTCTAGATACATTATCAATAACTTTTAAAAAAAAAACAGTAATAATAATAATAAAATTGATAAGAAAAACGCTGTCATAAATGTAAATATGAAAAGACAGAAGTTCTAAAATGAATTAATTCATCTTTGTCAAACTAGTCCCCCAGCTATGTAAAAAGAATAAAAACAACAAAAATATAAGAATTTAAATAATTTTTTCCTCTACTTAAAATAGATGAAAAATAGTATTTATATTTACCTTTGTTGCAGCACATTCAGACTCAGGGATAAATAATTGGTTTTGTTCCCACCATTCATACCAATTTTGTTCAACTTCTTTTGGATCATAAGCAGGTGGATAAGAACTTGTGAAATCTAAATAAAAATTATAAAGTTTTTATGCCTAAAACATAAACATTATATATATTCCAATCATGAACTTTCCCTATACTATGAATATAATATTTATGTCTTTCTTAAGAGTGTCAAACCAAATTACTAGTACATATATGTATATATTTTTACATACTGACGCAATTATTTTCATATATATGACTGATATTATGAGGAAATCATAAGAATAAATGAAAAATTTTAAAAGAAAAAGTTTTAGAATAACAAACTGGCTCAAGTAAACATGAATAAATATTTCTTAATCATCCCTTTACATTTAATGTAAGCTAATTTCTCACACAAAACCATTTTGAATATAGGTGTAAATTAAGTTTTCCAGCTAAATTTGTCTCCTTAAAGTAGAGAAGTAGTTACTACAATTCCAAAGTTGTTAGTAGTCACTACATTTAAATAAAAAAGTAATTGCAGTTAACTACATTTGCAACAAAGTAGTTCTGGTAAACTACAAAAATAATGTAGTTTTTCTGATCACTGAATTGATCACAGTGAATTGTCTCACCTGCATACGTGATTCATTAAGTTTAGTCCTAGACTTTGTTATTCTAGTAACACAACTTAATGTTCAAGTCTACAATATAATTAATTATGGTATAACCTTGATTAATCAAGGTTTCTCTTAACTATGCCGATAATAAAGTCTGGGTTTTTTTGTCTGAAATAGCCCTAAGAAAGACCACACTTTTTAGTTTGCTGTCCGGCTCTATTGCCCCTGAAAACACTCAACTTCCAAGAAATATTGCACTCTGAAAAGTCAACAGCGGCAAACAATGTTTCCGGTGGCCCTGTTGAACACCAGGTGCAATGTGTTATTGGACTGTACTTTTGTAACAATGTACTTTTGCAACAAAAGGTAAAAGAATATGTTAAGAAATGGTAATGTAAAATTAACAAATTAATGTATATTAAATTTAGAAAATACAATAATTTCTTGAATTGAAATTGGTGTTATTTTCGAAAATGCATCTTTTAGTTTAATTTTAAAAATAGTTCAAAAAATTCCTATTTGCTTTTTGAAATTTACCATTAGTAGTTGATTTCCTTTTTAAATTTGTTAAGATACAAAATATAACTTTATATATGTTTATTTTTATCATTTAAAAAGCGTTCTGTTGTTTTTCATTTCAAGAGATGTTAAACTTGTGAGCAAGGCGAGTTTTTATACACAGTTCATATTTACCGAGATTTCCGATATTCGAGGTACAAGCAGTTCCAATAAGTTTGGATAATTGAAGTTCTGTTTTACGATCTCCTGTTTTAATTCACATGAAGTACATTTCATATTTAGTTTATAGTAACAGTTATCTATGCTCAATTAAAAAAGAGTAATAAAGTCCAGATATATATATTTCAATTCTTTACATCATTATAACACAATCAAAATTATCTTAAGTACCTGAATTTTTCAATAACGTAAAAGAACAATGATTTGTTCTTAAACAAAGCTTTAATTGTTTTCTGAATGATTTTAAAAATATATAAATTAATACTAGAAACACTAATGCTTTAAATGCTAGAAATAAATTTAAAACTATTCTGTCAAATTTAACTGCTTACGATTTAAGCACAATATAAAGTATCCGTTATAAATTAATGACATTTTAAATAGGAATTTAATTTAAATTATCAGTAACTGTGGAAATAAAAGTGTAAACTTACAACTGAATTAGTATTTCTTTTAACAATGCTCAATTAATGGGTCAATTCAAGATTTAAATTTAGATGTGACAGAGAGAAATGAATACAACAATCACAATATATTAAATGCAATATATGCAAATAAAACTGAAGTTTGAATTTACTTTTTGATGGTGGTTTCTTTACTTCATTTTTATATTGCCCTTCAGATGAGCACTAAAAAACAAAGAAACTTTCAGAAGGGAAATAATAAAAGACAATATTAAATAACAAAGTTTTAAAAAAAAAACAGACAAAGAATAGAAACTCTTCATAACTATCTAAAACTACCTGTTTGCATCAAAAACAACAAAAAGTTCAAAATATAAGATTAAAACAAAATAAATAACAAGAAATATTTCTATAGTATGAACTAAGAACTGAACTAATTTTGATAAGAAAAATTAAATGTAATGTAAAAAAAAAAACCATAAAATTTAAAAATCATTACGAAAAAACAGATATGAAAGATCAAAGACAAGTCCAGATAAATCTTAACATACTTGTACACCACATTATAAGAATGCATGTCAATCATTTTTACTTTACTTTATAAAAAACAACTTCTTTTCACCCTACATATCATATTTTAGAATTAAAATAATTTATTTTTTTATAGAACAATGAGATAGACAGCAAAATTATAGATAGTATTCACAAAAGTAACTTTGGTATAGATTAAAATATTTATCTAATACTTAAAATTTACTAAATAGTTTTTGGAGAACAACATTCCTAAGAAATAATAAATTTTGCAAACAATATTGAAAGAGCTTGAAGCACACTAATGCATTACTTTAAAAATATATTAGATTGATTATTAAGTACATAAAACTATTTCTTTGCATTTTTCACTACATTCTATAAAGTTAATATATCATTTTTAAACTTTACGCAACTAACAAACAAACTATGCTCGAGAGACAAAACAGAAGTTATATAAAATTTATCAGTTTAGTGATAATAACGACCTATGATAATAAGAAATATAAATTAAATGTTTAAAAAAAATTACACCGAAATATATTTTTTTAATATGAGTATTTTCTACAAGTTAAAAGACTACATTGTATGTTTGTTAAATAAAAGAAACATCAGAAAGGAATTTAATATTGAAATTAATTAATAAAATTGCAAACGTCTTTTAATAAATAAAGATAATGGTGATGAGCATTTAAATATCTTACTCTGAGAGGAATAATCTGGAAAGAACTATGAAAAACGTTATTTAAACTGCATGTTAAATATTTCGAAGAAACAGATAGTCTTTTTGCAAGTCGAGCAAACACCATTGTTTCCATTTTATGAGGTAAAAATTAATTTTAAATTTCTTTCAGCCCAATGGCTTACGGTTTCACCGATCTGTTTTTGTTGACACTTTTGTTTACAATGCTGCCATTGCCATTTTTTACAAACTTAAATTGTACTTAATTATTGCGTAGTGCATTTTAGCTTTCATCGAGCAATCGCTATGATTTAAGCCTCGGAAATAAAAGTTTGTCAGTTATCTTGCATGTGGCAATGATCATTGATGCAGTATGTAAACAAAATTTTGATAGAAACGAAACCAACGTCAAATTAGAAGCTCTTGCTTAAGATTTTCTAATAAAAAATTAAAGATGCGACGTCGTGGAGCAGGTGGTGTTGGAGCGATCCATAAACAACAATTAGCTCAAGCTAGATTTAAAGATAAGGGAACCGAAATGGCTGATGATCAATTACAGCAAATGACGAAACAAATGGAAACTTTCCGATCAAACCTACAAGATTTTGCCGGAAAGTATAAAAATAAAATTAAGAAGAATCCCCAATTTCGTCAACAATTCCAAAAAATGTGTTCTGCATCAGGGGTTGATCCTTTAGCTTCCAGCAAAGGATTTTGGGCTAATATGCTAGGAGTAGGCGACTTTTACTATGAGCTTGGAGTTCAAATTGTTGAAGTTTGTCTTGCTACAAAGCATCGAAATGGTGGTATTTTAAAACTAGAAGATCTTCGAAAGTTGTTGGTTAAATCTAGAAGTGTTAAACAGGAGGAAATAGATTATGATGATCTTTTAAGAGCCATTGAAAAATTGAAGATTCTGGGTGAAGGATTCCGTACCATAGCGACAGGTTCTACTAAAGATTACATTGTTCAGTCTGTACCTGCTGAATTGAGCGGCGATCATACGAAAATCATTCAAAGAGCTAGTGATAATGGTTATGTTACATTAACCATATTGGTAGAAAACTTTACATGGGAAGAAATGAGAGCTGAAAAAGCTATCAATGATTTGATTAGAGAAGGTTTAGTATGGATTGATGAGCAATTTGAAGGAGAACCATCGTATTGGTTTCCTGGACTTCAAAAACTCTAAAAAATATGTTTCAAAATTTTTATTTTCTTTTGTTTTATTTTGAACCTAAAATTGATATCTGTAATGTCAATTTCAATACATCAATGTTACTATGTTATTGATTACATTTGATGAAGGTATTTACTTATCAGTATCTGTTTGCGACTACTAGAAGGTCAAGGTGCCATCGGAATTTTTTGCTTGCAAAACTTTTGCAAATATATGTTCAGGTTTTGTACGGGGTAACTACAACTTATACCCTTCTAATTGGTTTTCTTTTGGGATATTTTGTTTAGTTTCTTGGCGACCACTGCCCAGAAGTTCTGGAAAAGGTATAAATATGGATGCAGAAATCTTTCCCATTAGATTAAATGAAATTTCTTATAATACATTGATTTCAAGGGTGAGATTTCTGTATTGTGGTCTTGAGTTCCCACTACAATCACCAAGCCGTCAAATAAATTGCAAACTTGCAAATATTTTTTTTTTTTTTTTTGCTGTGGGATGGCTACGCATTAAACGCTTCAAAGTTGCTCTCCTTCTGGGATTTTTCTCGCAAACAGCTGCTTGGATGTTGCCAGGACATGGCGATTATCCTGTTGCAGATCATGATAGAGATATCTTCCCATTTCAGAACTCTCTGTATTAAATTTTTTTTTCTACTTTATTCTTCATAAATTTTTAATTTGTTACCAAAAAAACGTCTTAATCTATTTTTATGTGTTGTTACTTGAAAGTGTCTAAGACTATGGAGAGATTTCCATATTGGTACCTGTGCCAAAATGGTTGCCATGGTTTGGCAAAAATCAGGCAATGCTAAGGAAAAATTTTAAAAAAATTTGCAAAATGGGCTAAACTTAAAAAGTAAAACATCAAAAAGTAAATCAGTGGCACGAGTTATATATTATTGAATTGTTAAAAAATATTGTTTGAAAATCTTACATTTGTTGTCTCTCAAAATGTTACAAATGTTTGTCTCTCAAAATTCCTGACTAAAAAAGCATATAGAATTGTATCAACAAGATATTATGAGATTGAAAGACTACGCAGCTTTGATTAAGTCATATTTCAATGAAAGACGTAATATCGGTCCATTACCCATTTTAAAAGACTTTTTTAATTCTATATTTCATTTTGGGGTTTTAGCTATCTCTTCAATGCTAATACCTGGTTAAATATAGGGATGTAACGAATTGGGATTTGGCCGAATATACAATATTCAGTGGCAGAAATTGGCCAAATAGCAACATTTTTTTTTTTTTTTTTTTTGTTAAAAGAATAAAAAAAACTTTAAAATATTTTTTATACAGAAATAAGTTTAGTTATTATGGAAAAATAATCAAAACTTCTCAGTATTATTGGTGTAAAGGGTAAAAAAACATTATAGAAATGTTTAAGAATTATAGAAACATTATAGAAATGTTTTAAAATTGAAAAAAAAAAAGAAATAGAGAAAAAATAACCTCATTATTCTTAAAACAAAAAAAAAATTTAATGCTAAAAATAATATATTCCGGGAAAAAATCATCCATAAGACTTAAAAGAGGTAATGTCGATCAGAAGCGCTTTTAAAATATAATGCTATCATAAAAATGCCTTTAAAAACAAAGATTATTTACAAAAGCAAAACAGAAAGAATAAAAATTGATCTTAATTTTTGAAAGAAAATTTTAAAACTAAACATTTTAGTTTTCAATTTACTGTATTTAAAAATAAATAAATAACGATTAAAATCTATAACAAAAACCCTCTTAATTATCACTCCAAGCGTCTTAAAAAATATAAGTTTTCTTGAAAAAGAAAAAGCTAGATAGAAATCAGAGCAAAATTGTTCCTAATTTTTAAACAAAATATTTAACGCAAAAAGTCTTAATGTAAATTTTTCACACTGCTGTATTTTTAAGAAAAAGTTACCATGAAAGAAAAACGTTCATCAGAAACGCTCTTCAAGAAAGACTGTTATAATAAAAATTCTGAGAGATAGAAAAGTTAATTTTAAAAAATCAAAAGAGAAACAAAAAAAAAAATTTGTTCCGAAATATAAACCTTTTTAGAATCGCAGTTTTCTGTGTTATTAGTTATCTGTCTTACCGTACAAGAAAAAAATGATAGTTAAATTAGGTTAATATAAAATCTATTAGAAATGTTCCGTTAACATGCTTCGCTTTAGTTAAAACAGGCAAAAACGAATTTCGCTTTTCCATGCATTTCGGAACATAAGAAGTTTTAGAACTTAACAAATTAGTGTTAAAAAAATTTCTAATAATACATTGAAAAACAATGCAATTTTATACTATTCTTTATTAAATCTATATAAATTTTCTCCAAAAAAAATTTCATCAGAAATGATTTTCCAAATAATACTCTGCCGAATATTCAGCAAAAAGGCTGAATACCAAATTGTGGCCATATATTTGTTACATCCCTTAAATATGTATCAGTAAACCTTCATGTGCATAATAATTTATGATTATGAAAAAATGATGAACTGATAAATGATTTGTTAATTTTATTTAATTCCTTTAGACAATAATTAAAGATTCTTTTTCCATTCATGTTAGTAACATTCATGAAAATTTTTAACAAAATGTTAAATATCATCTGTGTTTATAAGGCACTTCATAGATATATTTTTGAAAAATCTTATTTCCCAAGGACATTACAAAACCTTCTATATTAATTAGTTACTTCAACAGGGAATTGATTACATACTTTTTTCATATATAGTTTACATAATCTGTTAATTTATTCTTTTTTAAGTTCAAAACTCCATCTATTGTTTCAAACCAGCAGCTTGTAAAAGGCATAATACTTAACTGTCTGCTAACATTCATTGTTGCATTCGGTTCATCCCTGGCGCCAGTGCTGTTTCTGTTTAAACTGTTGCAAGAGAGTGTTCATGCTTTTCATGTATTCTGAAAAATTGTCAGTTTTCTGTTATTGTTAGATGTAATAAAATATTTTATTTTCCTGATTTTAAGAATAAACCATATTTATTTATTAATCAACCAGTAGCCTATTAGTAAGCTATAAGTTGATAAGTATTAAAACAACAAAAGGATTATTAGATTTTTTTCCTTTCAAAAATTAGCTATTGTATATAGGGTGACCTGGGGTAATTCCTGATCAAAAAACGCAAACATCTATTTTGTGAAAAAACTATTCAAAATAGAATTTTAATATTTACTGGAAGTTTGACACTATATGAGATGCGTCCTATGAGAAACGAAAGTTAATTG
>NC_092209.1:5103570-5134545 GCF_043381705.1 Parasteatoda tepidariorum
ATATCAATTATTTACCCCAGAAACAGAGTGATCGTGAATTACCCCGGGTCACCCTATGTCTCATTTTGTTTATATTGAGCATGTAGAATTATTATCTGTTGTCAAAATTAAATAAGTCTCATAGAAAATGTAAGAATTTTATATTTCCACTAACTTATATTATCCAGGGATAAAAAAATATTTTAATACACAAATCATTTGTATTTTTTCTTCCAATTTTGTCCAAAAGTTATTTATTTTTCTAAAAATACTTTATTATTTTTTTGCCACGTGTTAGGCAATATTCCTATTGTAAATTAATATTTTTTATTGCATAGATTTGTAATTATATGATGTTAAATATTTGTCATTGATTATTGTGCTTGTAATAAATATGAAATATATGCTTATTATAGAAGTTGATTAGATTTTTTAGTTAATGACTTTTAAAATGTCTCTCTTTTTATTAATGTGTAACCTTACAAAATTAAACATTTTAATTCATATTTTATTATATTTTTTGACTTGACACTGCTAGGAAAAAAAGCAAATAGTCACTAGATTATATTTATGGTAATATCAAGATGAATTTTGTTGATGAGATTTAGTTAATCTGATTTTTTTTAATCACTTTAAAAGCTAGTTAATTCTTTTAAACATTAGTACAAGCCAAACCTAATGTCACAAACTTTGATAACAGAGAATTTTTTGATAGCATAAAATAGTGTTCCCCAACCTTTTTATCACTGCGGACCTGTCAACGCTTGATAATTTTACATCTTCACAATGCCGTAATATATGTAGTTTACCATTAAGCTGTAGCTAACTACTTTGCTGTGGTGGCTAAGAGCAAACATACAACCGCCAAAGGGTTAAAATATATCAGAATTATTGACTCTCTTTACCATCTTCATGATTTTAAATTAAATTAGTCAAATTTTCTAAAACACAAATCCTCTTAAATATTTTACTTTATAATGAATACTGTGTGACCCTTCCTGATATATTCTTCCGATTATTCCTGATATAAGCCCATATTCTTGACAATATTGTATAATAAAATTGTTTTTGTAGTAACAATTTTTTAAATACTTTCTAGTTCTTTTATTTGTATAAATAATTTTTAATTTTTTTTTTTTTTTAAAATATTAATATGTTAGTAATATAAAGAAACACAACTAACAACTAAATTTGCATTTATTTAACAAAATACATATCAACATGTGAGAATACAAACATATGTTACAAAACTTTGATTAACCTAAAAAGCAATGATAAATTTCGGATAAATTTTAATAAAAAAATTTACAATCTATTTCGTTTAAACATTTACACCTTATGAACACTGGGGTTGTGCAATTATAAACTTTTCAAATATATAAAACTATAATTATAAACTATACAATCTAAAGAAAAAACATAATTGAATATGTTAATCAAATTTAATCAGTTTTCCAGATTTTGTTAAAAAGATCCATAAATGAGTCGTAGATCATGAATGTAATGGCAACATCAAGACAAACTCTTCCCAATCTCGGAACTGTGCCTTTATAGAATCTGAAAGGAAAAAAAAAATTGAGAATATAAGAAAATTGTATTCAGTTTAATTTTTCTTATTAAACAAGAAATGCAGTAAAAAATCAATATACAAAATTAGGTATTATAAAAATTTTATATATAAATATAAAAAAAAATGAAATACAAAGAATGTACAAAAAGTATCCAACCACAAATTATATATATATATAATCAAATATATATACAAATACAATTAGTTTGGATAATTATTCAGAAATATTTCATTTATCATAAAGGATGTGTCCTGATGAAGACCTTTACATTTTCCCATTAAAAGTTTTTCTATTTTATTTTATTATTCTTTCAGTTTATATATCAATATATATAATCATATATATATATAAAGCTTGGAGTGCAAGATGTAATAACTATTGGTAAATATCATTTAGTACCAGACTCAATATTTTTCATTACTATAGCACCAATTATTTGACAACACAGTATTTAAGAGTAAACGTATAAGTAAAAGTGATTTTGTTTGACGAACAATGAAAGTGCATAAAATTGCTTAAAGCTTGAGGATTCTCAAATGGAAACAATCTGCAAAATCAAATTGTTGCTTTAATCACAAAGGTACTATCTAGCATTTGGAAAATTAAATCCTAATGCACTCAAAAGTCTAATTTCTGAAACTTGTGAGTTAGAATTACTTATTCCCTTTCCACTTACCTGATAAGAATTGCAAACCATTATTATAACTATGTGATAACAGAACCAGGATAGTATAGTAAGAAGAATAGTATTAATCACTCAAAGATTTTAACAGTGCCAGATATAACGCAAAATAATGTGCCAACTTTTACAATGATATAACAATATAAAATAAAGAACAATTTAGATAAAGTTTCATACAAAGTATCTTTCTACCCTTGTAATATTAGCTGAGTATTATAAAACAGAAAAATTTTAAATTTTTTAAAAAATAAATAACTTATGACAGTTCGATTGTTCGGGAAACAAATTTTTTTTTTCCTTCAAATTAAAAAAAAAAAAATCTTAGACCTAAAGTAAGAATGCTTGTTTTGAATGAATTAAAAAAAATATATTCCATATTAAAATTGCTTATATTTTTGATGGCTATTGCTATTTTGATTGCGACTGCTATTTGAAACTACTTCGAATCATTGAAAAATTGAATAATGTAGACGTCCTACTAATAGAAATTTGATGGCAACAGTAAGTCAAACTTCTGGTAGTCCTGTGATACAAAACGTGAATTAAATGTAGATATTTGAATTTTGTATATACATGGAAATTCAATATTACTCCCTTTTCCCTTCAGAAAAAAAAAAAAATCCTGCTCACATCTCTATGTTTACTTTTATATCCCTATCTTATGTTACCCATACATCTATATCACTCTTTTAAAACTAAATAGAAGAAAAAAGAAGTTTTGAATGAGATTTAATAAGAGAAACAAGCACGTTCAACAAAACAAAATATACTAAAAGTCAAAGAAAAAAAAAGATGCTATATATATTTTATTAAAAAAATTAATAATAACCACTTACGCAAAGAATCCTTCATTCTTAGCTATCTCAAACATACAATGAAAGGTATTCTTATATTTTGAAGCTTCCAAGCCCTGAAATGGAAAATTTTTAATTATAAAAAGAAAGGAAGAAAAACAACACAGTTATAAATTTAAAATATATATTAAGTCTTCTTTAAAAATATCAGTAAGGAAATAGGCAACTTCTTAAAATTTTATTTTTAAAATAATCTGAGTTTATAAGTTTCTTGTTCTTATTCTACCAAATATATTTTCTACCAAATTAAAAATAAAGTTTTTGGTCAGGAACATTTCAGGTGCAGTTTTGGTTAAAGTTTTGTTATTTTAATGCCATTTAAATTTCATGTTATGAAAAATTTATAAATTTGAGGTTGGTTTGAACCTCAAACCACCCTTTTTATCATAAATGTCAAGAATAGCAGGTAAAAACCTAACGATTTTAAAAAGGTATTTAAAAAAATTAAGATTATTTTTTTTTAGAATTGACTTTTACAATTTTTAATTTAAATTTCATAGTTTCTGGATAATTAATTTTTATGAAACTTTTGTTAGTCTTTACTCTGTTTTTTTGTTAACTCTGTTTAACTAAACTTTTGTAACTCTGTTTTTCTCATTTATTAATTTAAGTCTGAGCCTTTTAGTGTCTTTGTTGAATCTCTTTACTAATACTATTATATTATTTTAGCTTTTTTTTCACTTAATTTTAATAAATAGTATCTTCAATCATTATGGGGTAAAGAACCTAATTAGTAATATAGATAGCAATTAATATTTTCTGATGTGTACCATAACATGAATTATACAATTGCACAGTTCGATTTTTTCTCAAGTTTGACAACCATATAAAAATTTTCAATTGCTAAAGAATCACTAAAAGGTGGTCATGATAGACCACTAAATTTTCCTCACTGGTGTGAACCTGAGTTATTGAATACTAGTATGCTCACTGAAAAAAATTAGATTTATAAAATTTAATTAATCTTTTAATTAATATGAAAGAACTTCAAAACTTAAATAAAAATTCAAGGATCTCAAGTGACAAAATTAGAAATTATAAGAACAAAAAGTTAATCAGGAGAATTTTTTCAAGTCAACAAAAAAAAATCATACTATTTTAAACATGTGGAAAAATAAACCGAAAAAGTTTAGTATTAGCACTGATATCAACATTTAACATTTTAAATCTCAGGTTTAAGTACAAAATATTATGATTAAAAATTCAATATTTAACATATTGATCGAAAGAAATTAAGATATCTTATTTGAAAAAATTTCAGTATTTTTATCATAAATTATGATAAAAAAAATATTCCGCTGTATTTATAAAATGTATAATGCAATTTTTTTTTTAATAATTTTTTTCAAATGACACTGAATTCCATAAATATATATTTGATGATTTTCAGTCCTTTTCCCTCTTGCCAGAAATTTATAAATTGACAACTATCGTCTTTCCTTAATCCCTTGAAGCCCAAGCATAGGCCATAAATTGCACAATCACATGAAAGTGATTGTGCAATTCTCCCTTCCCAGCCCACACTATAGGAAGCAATTCTTTCTGACTCTAGCAGCCCCAAGATCATCACATGGATATGATCTTATAGGGTACTCTTGCATTAATACTTACATGTATTCTTTAGCAAATATTAACTTGGAATTAGCAGCCCTGGAGAAGTGCTTAAATTACCAAAAAAATTATTTTTATGCAATTTAATTATTTTTGCAATTCATTGCAATTTTCCAATAAAGGAAAGATTGTGTCTAAATATTGTTCAAGATTAAAAGATGCAAGTCAAAAAAAAAGAACTGACCTGCATTCTTGTTTTGACCACATCAATAGGAGTATTTCCAAAGACAGAAGCTGCTCCAGCAACAGCTCCAAATAAACCAACAATCAACTTATTGACGGGCTTTGTAGGATCTCCACCCCTATACCAATCTTTTAAGGATTCCATCACAAAAAACCTCATTGCTTGATTACTGCCCTGTTTCATGATAGTGGCTGTCAGTCCCTGATAAACGCCACCGATTCCTAAACATATGTAGATTTTGATTGTATCAAGTAAACAATTTGAAAAGTTTTTTTAAAAATAAATTTTGAGACAAAAAAATATACACATAAGAGATTTTCGCATAAATGAAATACAGATTTATCAGAGTAAAATAGAGATTTTATGCAAATGAATAGTCCAGCAAAAAAGGATTTTTTTCTAAAAATTAAAATAACTTTAAAAATTTATTTTTCAATTAAACAGTGATTCAAAGGAAAATACTACAGTAAAAAATATTTTCCTCAGTAAACTTTCGAATAAAATAGTGATAAAGGTTGATTGATAGAGTAAAGGATTTAGTGGCACAAGGTCCAAATAGTGATAAGGGAAAATACCATATTAACTGTCCAAAAAATGTTTTTTTTTTCCTCAGTAAATTTCAGGGTTATGTAAAATATTTATCAGAGGATACTTAATATTTTCTACAAATTTAGGATCTTCACACATTCTTTAGCAATTTTGTTTCCAAAACAATTTTGTTTGGTTCAAAGCACTAAAAAGAACAAATTTTATTAGTCAGAAACAACATTCTAACAGAGCAACAGATTTTTCTGAAAAAATTCACATTTGTAACACAGCACCTTTCATCTCCAATGAGCAGATAAATAAAAAAAATTATATTGTTCTATATGTTTTAAACTAAAAGTAATTAATAAAATACATTACGAGGAAGCTCATAATGTAAGACTTTTATTTTGAGATGTCTGAAAATAACTCACAAAACTCAAAATTTTTTTCATCCAGTTTGCTTCATATTTATCACCTTAAATAGTAATAAATAGTTCCCATTAAACCTGAAACTATATTTTAGCATTATAATGGAAAATTGAGCAAAAAACTACCTTAACCCAAAACCATAAATACAATTTTAAAACAACATACACACAATGGAAACTATAGTTTGTCTATAGTAAGAACTCCCCATGACATTTGTCTGGGCATGTAGCAGTGACTATGGTTATGAGATATAACTATTTCAAGTAGAGGTGTGGGGTTACTGTTCAGAGCAGATTTTGGCTCAAGTTGGCAAGAGAAAGATTATCTTTTTCTTTGGTCCATTATGTTAGCCCAAGAGTGAAGAGAAATGAGCATTCACATCTGAAACATTGTTTAAAGCGTTCAATTCCTTTTTTTTTTTTTTTTATCTTTTCACTTTTTAAAAGTTTCTATTATAGAAAAAATATTGAAATAAATTTTTTTTTTTTTCTCTGACAAACATTACTAAACTAAACTATCTTGAGCAAAACTTTAAGCGTTTCACTTTTACCAGAAAATTCAACTAATAGAAAAAGTTAACTGCTCAAAAAAAAAAAGGACACAAAAGTGCGAATTTGGAAATTAATCTTTCTGAAAATAAATGAACATGTGAAATTAAAAAGCAACATTAAAAAAAACCTTAATCAACTTTAATGTCAGAATATGTTGAATTTTTTGTTACCTTTTTTATTGTACCTAAAAAATAGCAATTGGGTAAAAGGTATCATTTTAAGTAAAGAAAGAAATATCCATGAGAACCCATCTGGTCCACCCCTCCGGTAAACTTCCTCTATAGTCTATCATCGAAGCTCCCCTCCCTTAAATGTTTACATGCCGTTTTTGTTTCCATAGCAGTAGACGGCCTCAAACTTTGTGGCGAGGGGAGTTCTTACTATAGACAAACTAAACATTAGTTTAAAACATGCAATGAAAGTCATAAATGAATTGGGTCAAAATTCAAAGAGTTCTCATGACTAATTATAAAGAATACCAATTTAAAAGAACTCTTAAAAATCTTAAAAAGTTATGTTATTTATTATATTCTTATTAAATAACTTATAACCTATATTATTCAATACGAAAGAATCGAATATCTTATGTTATTCAATTCTTAAGTTATTCATTTAATAACTTCCTACTCATATTCTTACTCATTTGAATAACTTTCTATCTTCTAGATTAAAAAACTTATTTAGCTTCAAAAATATGCTAAAGGGAACAAAATTTGACATGTTTCATGTTGTCAAAAGAAAATGGAAAATAAAGGCGAGAAAAACTACAGAGGGACTAATCAGGGGAAAAATGCATTTCCATGAGCTATGAAGAGGTGGAACTGATATTGTTAATAAGGGAAACAAGATTCATATGAATGAAACAAGATTTCTAGACATCAAGAGGAGCTGAAGTGATTGGGGTGAAATAATTTTGGCTTTGGTGCAATTGAATTAATGTCCAAGATTCCAACAATGTCTGCACATTGTTGGAATCTTGGACAATATTTGAATATTTATAGTATTCTTCATAAAAACAAACGTGTTCCTTAAGTCTAAATTTTAAAGCATGTCCGGTTTGTCTGATGAAGTCAAAGTCGCTGTCAAGCAATTTGAACAATTTAAAAACTTTTTCTTAGAAATAACACATGAGTGTGTCACAAAGAATGGGAGAAGAGAGGTGGCAAATAGTCAAACCTTAAATTTACCTTTATAATTCCGGCTTAAAAAGCAGTTTGCTGAATGTAGGATTTGACAAAGAAGATAATATCGTCAATTTCAATGAAACAGTAATAAAATTCATGCAACTGAAGTTTTAAACAATCGATAGCTCTAGAATTGGGGACATTAGTAAAGAGAAAAACAACACAGACAGAGCATAGTTTTGGAGGAGGAACGATGTGCAAATTGGGAAACAAAATCAAGGGAATTTGTAAGGACATTATTAATCGTTATCAGGGAGATGATACAAGCTAAATAGAGAGCAAGCTTATAGCTCAGGGTATCAATATTAAGAGACAATATGTCTGAAATCAAGTTGAGGTTCGTGAACTTAAGAGAGGGGCATAGAAAGCAGCTCAATTTGAAATAGAAGAAACAACATTACGTTGCAGTCAGAAAGAGTACAAGAACTTTTAATTTTAATCTTAATATCCTTCTGCTATTGACTAAAAGATTTTTTTTTTCAGTTATTTATATTACATGCATAAGAAATTCAAGATTTATTTTCCAATGTTTTAAAAAATTTGTGGTATCGAAGTTTGTGATATCCATATTTCAATGTAATATGGTAAAAAAAAAGTACAATTAAAAATACCTTGCATCCTAATGATTTCACGAACGCCATGAAAAAATCCTTTAAATTTAGGATTGGCTGACTGCTGATCATTAATAAATTTGACTTTAACTGTTTCCATTGGGGTCACAGCAAATATCGCTTCAGCAACTCCAGCTCCTAACCCACAAAGAAGACGATTTGCAGGTCCAAGATTACCCTTTTCATCTACACTGCGTTTCTTCAGAGCTTCAAAAGTTCCAAATCTGTAATGAACACAAGTAATAATCTGTAGCATTTATATGCTTAGCACTAACTACATGCCGAAAGATAAAAATATATGTAGGCTATATTTTAAAAAATAAATGCCAATATACATTAACCCCAATCAATTTTTTTTGTTGTTGTCAGTTGAGATGATTGAATCATTTTTTTAAAAAAGTACTTTATCCTATGATGCTCCAATGGCTTTCATATAAAGTATCAGCATCATAACTGCAAGAACTGTAAAAATAGAAGAGTACATAGCATGGTGTAATCCAATTATTAGGTTCCATTGCAGTTCAAAATTAAATTAAGAAAAATAAACTAGAAAACCTGTTAGGAATTTTACTATTAAGATAGAATGTATGCCAAAACAAAATTATAAATTTTTTTTATTTATTTATTTATTTATTATTTATTTTATATTGAACAATATACTTTATATTACAATAAAAATAATTGCCTATTTTATAAGAAAATTAAGGTGAAGCAAATTTCAACCAAATTATGTTGCATCCAGAATTGTTCATAATAAAAATTATACTATTAAAAAAAAGACAGAAATCAACAGACAAAGTTAATAAACTTTGAATATATTTGAATAAAATCCGTATAATCGTCATAGAAAACCTCATAAGACTTGTAAATAACAGAGATGCAAACTTTCCAAACAAACTATCTGTAATCAAAAGTGTAATAGTAAATACAAGGTTTACAAAATTCAAGTTGGTGCAATTTCAATGTGTTTTTACAACTGTGCATATAGTATGCATGGATTTACTATTAAATAAAAAAAAGTAACACTTATGTATACTACTTTTTACATGTTGTTATTTTATTTTCATGTTACTTATGTTATTTTTTGTTTTATAGGATATTCATTGCAAAAAATAAATTCATAACTCTTGGTAGTTAAGAAAAAAACTCTCAATAACCTTAATTTTTATTAGTCATCCATTAGGCCATACTCGTGACTACAGATGAAGTTAGTAATTCTTAAATAATCATTTTTAAATTTTCTCATTCAATTTTTGAAATTTTATCCTTAAAAATAACCATTATTTGCTTCAATACACAATAAAGTATAATATTTAGAATAGGCTAGTAAAGAATTTGTGCAGAAAAACTATGAAAGATAGTTTTAGCTAAATAAATAAAAAAGAATCTTAATTTCACAATACTAATATCAACCATCACAGTTACATACTAATATAATTATTTGTAACTTTGGTAGCAAATGTTTTCTGAGTAATAATTAATTTTTACGGCCAGAAAAAATTTTTAATTTCTATTTCTTTTTCTTTTGAATACTTACTTTGTATTTATATAAGTATATTTATTTGTATTTACTTACGTTAAAAACTTTTTATTTATTAATTTTCTATTACTATTTATTAACTTGTTATCTATAACTATTATGAAACATTTTATTTTCTAATTTTCTATTAACTATCTCCAAACAAGATAATAGAAAAGAGCAAGAAATCATTTATGCACTAGAAAACTATGAAATTTTTTTATCTTCTTACCCAATTTTACGATATTATCTACAATCAATATAACAAAAAGTATAGTTCAAAATCTTTTACACACATTTAAGTCAGTCATACTAGTACTTTCAATAGAATCTAAATTCATTTTTTACATAAAATGACAAAAAATTAAAAATGTTGGCCCCAAATAACATTTTTAAATTTTTGCACTTGTGATCCAAAAATAGTTGATATCCATAATATAAATAATATCAAAATAATCATGATTCGTTTCATGAAAAAAAATACATATTTTTATAACAGCTCAAAATCAAAAACAATGGTTAAGAGGCACTTATACACAACATACTTTTTAGAAAATATATATTACACTATATTAAAAAAAAATTTTTAAAAAAACCATACCTAATTGCAAGGCAAAGAATTTATAAATAACAAAACATATGAGCAGAATTGCTGTGATTTCAAACTAAATTTTTTTTTCTCACAAATGTGAAGTGAGCAACAAGCAAAATTCAAAATTAAATATCTTCAAAATATATTGTTGCATCTTCTTTAAAAGACATTTATTTTTTGAAAACAAAAGTAAAAAACAATCATGAACATTATATAAATCATTAAAATACTTACAATAAAATTGATACAAATAATTATTTATTCGAAATATGAAAGAAAAAAAAACTATAATTTTTTTTTATGAATAAGGAGCTATTTTTAAAATCTATTCAACAATTTCAATTTTAGGTAAGACTTCATACTATGCAACTTTTGGAATATAAACTAAAGCAACTTGAGATCACGTTAAGAAAAAACTCCTTAATCAATTTAAATTCGTTTGGTGATATTTTCTTTTACTGCAGTTTTTGCTTTTAAAAAAAAAAAAAATTGTGATTACAGGGACGAAAAAAAGCAGAATCAGCATGATAATAAGGGTAACCACAATTTTACCAAACAAAAAAACTAACTTATTGCCGAGGTTTGGATATTACAAAATGTGAAGTTTAAAAATAGCTTAAAGACTTTTCGATTTCAACAAAGTATAGAAATTATATCAATTATTAGTTACGAAATATTTGGAACTCTAATTTAATGTCACAATCATAGACAGGTAATAAAAATCACAAAAAGGAAATAGAAAAGTGCCACAGTAAAATTAGTGATAAATTCAATTGTAAGACACTCGAAGGAATGAAGCAAGTAGGTTTATGTAATGAATATATGAATCTGTGAGTATCAAAATGAGGATTAATTTCTAATTTTGTTTATATGGTTGCAAATTTATATTTTTTAACACAATTTAAACAAATATATTTTACAATTTCCAAAACTGTGCATTACATTTTAATAATTAAAGATTAGTCGGTAATTCTAATTAAAAAGGATTAAAATATTGTATATATATATATAGTTTGCCCAGTTTAAACTTTTATTACAAAAAACAAAAAAAAACATTTTTCGATTATTTTTTTTTTTAATAGTGAAATTAATAACCATACACATTAACATTATAGGTCCGATACAAAACTTTTCTAAATTTACTAATTCATAAAAAAGCCTAAAACTGAAAAAAATTTAAAAAATCAAAACTTATAAAAGAAATTCATTCATAACATAATATCAAAAACAAACATACCTACAAATCAAATTAAATTTTGAAAACAAATAAGAAGCTTTAAAAATTAGTAGAAAATTTAACAAACTACTAGGCACTCTTAAAAAAAATTCTAAAATCTACAATAAGCAGGTATGTCTAATTTTTGACATGCATGAACTGTTAAGCTAAGCTAAAAAAAGCAGCAAATTTATGATTAAAATGAAACTACAATCAAACTTATTTTATACAAAATAGCCATCAGGCATTGTTGAGTTTAAAAACAACTTATCTGTGAGCATAATGGAAAAGGACTGGAAAGTAAATAGGATTTGAAAGAATAAAAATAATATTCCTCTTACCTGAAAAAAGAAAGCAAAGATTCTTTCAAAACTTGCAGATTTTTAACTTGGAAGTTTTAATTCTTAGCCAATTTGTTAGGTGAGCCAAATGCTATGATATCAAGTGAAAAAGAAATAATTGTAAATATAGGAGCTACTTGAAGAGAAACTAAGTAGAAAAAAAAAGACTATAAGTATAAATTAATATTTGAATGTTTAGTAATTTAAGTGCAAAAATAACTCTTTATTAGTTCATTAGAAAGGAAGTTTGAAATTAACAATTGTTAATTAAGCCAAATGCTATGATATCCAGTGAAAAGGAAATTATTTTAAACATAGAAGAAATAAGTTAACTATATTACAAGTTATTATATGAAAGTTTAATTATTTCAGTGCAAAAAAAAACTACCAATTCATTATAAAAGGCATCGGTTTACTGTTAGATAAGCCAAATGTTAGGATATAAAGTGAAAAAGCCATGGTAAATATAAAAACTACTTTAAGAGAAACTAAGTGAAAAACTAAATATAAAAACTAATATTTAAATTCAAATTAAAGTGCATAATTTTTTTCAGTTTTTTTAGGAAAGTTTGAAAACAAGGATGAGAAAGTGGATAAAGCAAGTTAAAAAAAAGCATGCTGAAAATAATTGTGGTATTTCATGTTAGTGCTGAATTACTTGACATTCCAGATTACATTCTTTTATGTTCCATATCAACTATTTTCTTTTTGGTGTTTTTTTTTAAATTTAATGTTATTTTATTACTAAATATTACCATAACCTAAGTACATCTTTTATTGTTCAACTCTGTAACAATGTAAGTTTAAATTTAATTTAGAATATAAGAGTAATGTGAAAAGTACACATTAAAGGAAAAGACAAAGACGACTCCAAAGACTTATGTTGGAACTAAACCCCATCTTCATAAGATGGAGAGGAAACTGCTTCAATCAGCCAAAAGGCAAATGTGAACTTATCCAACCACAGTTAAGGAAATGTTCAAAATGATGATCAAAACACTTTTGGCAAATGTTAGCACATGATTAATACAATCCAAATAGTCCTGGCAGCGTGATCAAGGCAATCCTGGAAATGACAGCACTACTATCAAGGCAACTCTGCTAATTGTCAACATTTTAATCTAAGCAATCCTGAGAAAAATCCTTCAAAAAATAAAAAAATGAATACTAGATTCTAAATCCAAACACATTGTTAGTTGCTAATACTAGAGTTAAAAAAATCATGCTCCATTTAGTAATTACACGACACTGAATTCATTTTACATTATTTTAGATGGTATCTTGAAGAAAAGATCATGCATATATTTTCATCACAGCAAATCTGTCAAGCTTTGGCATTCAAATGTAAAAGCGAACATCTTAAATAATCAGAAGAAAATTACGAACCTAACAGCAGACTTTGGTACAGAACCATAAATCAAAACACTTAATCCTCTGTAAAGACCTTTGACACCATGGTCTTTCACTGTAATTCTAACAACATCACCAATACCCCTATAACGTGGCTTGGCTGAACGTTCATCTAGTTGAAGTTGTGTCTTAACATATTCTGTAGGAAATGTGATACAGATTTCTATGCCACCAGTTATACCACCTGTAATTCACAATAATAAAAAAATACGATGAATACAAACACATTTATTAAAAACCTGTAATTCATTATAAAAGCACTAATCAAGACAGTTCAATTTATGAAAACCTTTTATACATAAGTAAAAAAAAGTCACAATAGTTTTTTTTTAACTTATTAAATATACCTCGTGATTTAGAAAAGTAAACACAGATAGGGAAAAGAAGGCATAAAAATCGAGCTTTTTTAAAGATGACTCTAAATTGAAACCATTAAATTTATTTTATCCAAAATTTTGATGCATTTTAAATACATTGGATTCCTATAGATAAAACACGAAAGATAACTTGCCAATTTGGTTTTATTGTTTTCTTACGGTAATGCATTTAAAAAAAACATGTCTTGATGTACCCACTTTACAGAGTGGGTATAATTCCAAAATTAGTATATATTTCATTAAAAACCAGATAAATATTGTTTTAGAAATAAAAATGTTCGTAAATAATTGTATCACGGTTACACATAACACACACATTATATTATTAAATTGAAGAGTTCATGGCTATCAAAATTAGGTTTTACTTTGGATGCAGTATATTTTGATGAAATCTACACAATTTCTTAAAAAAGATAGAAAAACGTTTATTTTGAAATAATAATGAGAGTGTAAAAATTAATATCCGTAGTAGTTATTTAAATTGTTTTTATTATTTATAGCAGACATGTATCAATTCATTCAATTCAATTATTTTGAGGAAATTGTTTGTTTTCCATGAATGAAAGCAGAAATTTGTGTGAAAACTCCTAATGTCTTTAAATATGCTCACTAACAAGGGAAACTAGGGAAGTGTGACTCGCCAATTTTGAAATAAACTAGTGGGATGTATGCCTTATGAGGAATAATTTTAGGGGGCAACATTCGTTTCGGCCCATAGAAGGTCCGTGAGAGCTAAAAAATAATACAATATATAGAAAAATCGGTATTTTATTACTTCAATGCAGACTTTTAGTAATTGTAATTGTCTCATAATCCAATTATTTTTTGTGATTAATTGGATAATTAATTAATTTGCTAGTTAATAAATTAATCAGAAAATAAGTTAATTATTAATTAATTATTATTATTAATTAATTATCTGTTAATTAATTGTTAATTAATTAATTGATTTGCAATTACATACTCCAATTAATTTTGAAAGTTTTTTGAAGAAAAAAATTAAAAAAATTTGATGTCAATTTTTTTTTTAAAATTAACATAACAGGTTTTTCTGAAAAACTACAGATATATAAAATTTTCGAAATCAATTTTGACAATAAATATGCATTATATAGTACGTGAAAGTACCACAAAATTAATTGGAGTATTGAGATAATTATAATAACTAATAGTCTGCATTGAAGTAATAAAATACCGATTTTTCTATATATTGTGTTATTTTTTATCTCTCACGGGACCTTCTATGGGCCGAAACGAATGTTGCCCCCTAAAATTATTCCTCATAAGGCATACATCCCACTAGTTTATTTCAAAATTGGCGAGTCACACTTCCCTAGTGTCCCTTGTAAGTTGAATCATTATGCTATTTCGATAATTTTTTTTAAATTGTCTGTTATATTGTTATTTCCCCCTTATCATTTTTCTCTTTATAAAACGAAATTTAAAATTAATTTTATTTTCAGTGTTAAAATTACTATATAGGACTGTAAATTATTTTAATCGGTATTTTATCATAAAATATAGAGCATTACAAAGAAGATCCAAGGATTCGAACCCAGAACCTTTCGGATGCAAGGCCAGTCACCTGGCTCCGACACAGCCCGGTCGGCGTATCCCAGATAATAGACTCTTAATATTATATTATATTATAAGAAATACAGCTGCATGAGCAAATAAAAAAGCGTACTATCGAGTACGCTATGGCTAAAATGTGTTTTACTCAAATCTAAAAATAAAAAAAAACTAATTTAAATGACGTGAATATAAACTTTGATATTTCACGTCAAGAATCTCAAAAAATGAAAACATATTTATATAAAAGTTTTCAAAAGTGAAAATCATTTTAAGGAATTGCTTATTTTTTGCTGTTAATGACAACGTTAAGGATTTAATTGTGAATCAATTTCGTTTCAATTAAAAAAAAAAAAAACATTTAAGAAAAAGAAAATTTTGAATTTAATAAATAAAAAGGACGACCGAATATATTAATAATGAAATCAGCTTAAAGCGTTAAGGTAATTGCATTTTTCAAAAATTCATATTTTCTTTTCGAAGATAAAGTGAACGATGCTCCGTTCGATTAGATCGGTGTAGTCATAGATCGATATCAGATCAATAGAATCTTTTTAGATAAGTTAGCGTGATCAAGTTTAGGAGTGGTTAGTCTTTGTGATAGCAATCAGAAGGAGAAGAAAAAAAAGACAATTCTAAAAGCAAAGATAAATCATATTTAAAGATTTTATTCCAAAAATACCATCTGACTTAACGTAGCATAAAGACAAAAATAATATTTTGTCCCATCCAATCTTCCAACTTAATCCCCCCCTCCCAGGACAGCTAAATATAGTCCTTTCAAATATCTTAAAAAGATCTTTCCAAAGAATGCGAGGCATTTAAAACAGCTACCATCGCAATCAATCATAAATTTAAAAAAAAAAACTATGAATTTAATGATGTTTTTATAATTAAACAAAATCCCTTCTGAGGTTTGATCAATTAATCAAGCTTAAATTAACCACTTAAATATGCAATAATGTATAACCTAGGTTTACTCAATTTTTTTTCCCCTCTGTGATCAGATTTGAACCAACATTAAAGTATAGATAACTTCAAATTTCCCAATTTGTTAAATGTTATTTATTGTAATTATATTTTATTTCCTAAAAAAAAAGTTCCATTTTTTTTCTCCCCCTTTGAAGAACACGCATATTTGCACCTTAGCCTAAAGTGATCACATTTTTAATAAGACAAAGCGGGACAAATGGGATGAAATGAGAATTACAATTTATTCAAACTTTCAACACGCACAATATATATATAAAAATACGAATCAAATGTTCGTTAAGTTTCGTAAAAACGTTATTGATGCATCTTCTAGCTTTTCCACCAAAATTTACGTTAGTGTTATCAGCACAATGGGCAATAATTTTATTGCTTAAATTATTCTTTTTTAAAATAGTACTTATTAAATCAAAAATTATTTGAGAAGTTTCATCAGGCAATGAAACAAAATCTAATATTCTAATTTTAATTCATGTTTCTGGATCAAAACTAACACCTGTGGGAAATAATTTTAAATCGGAAGCATCATAATATATGGACATAAATGCGCATTTTTCTAATTCTTTCTGCAATTGTGAAAACGAATATGGTGAAAAAACATTACAAATAATTGTTTCCGTTTTTGTCCTTACACATGCATATTTTTTGTCGTATAATGTTTTGATCACTTGCGACGTATAATCCATTGATCTGAAACTTTGTGGTTTATGGTGAGGAAAGCAAATAGCCCTTCCGCTAATGCTAGCTGTTTTTCCGTGTTGCTAAAGCTAGCACTGCGAAAAAACTGTTCCGTTTTAGATGAGGAAGCGGCATTATTAAAAAATCGTTTGTGCCTCTTTGTTTAGTAATATCGTTTTTTCCACCATGTGAGACCAAAAATTCAGCATTGCGTTTATCACACCGTACCATATAGTCTATTTTGGTACTTTTAATAAATGGAAATTCTCTGCTTAGCTCGTCATTAAATTTGCATCCTCTTTTTTTACTCATCTTTTATTTTGTGGGTAAATACTAGAAATAAAAAAATTATTACAAATGCTAAAAAAGAGTATTAAATTTTACCTTATTGACCGTTACTTTGTGGCGACTATTGCTCAACCTTTGTCAATCAAATAATAAGTCAAACCGAACGTCAAATTGAAAACAACAAACCGCACTGTCTAACGGCAGTCCGCACTTATCTGAATTAAGCCGAGACGTAAAGACAATGATCGCACACCACCGAGTAAATCTTACTTGGTACATTGCCTAATTTAGTTTACTCTGCACGCCATTTTATGTGTTTTTTATGTATTTTTTATTTCTTTATATTCACCTTAATAAATAATAGGAATATATTTTTACAGTACATTTAAAATAAGAAATGCAGATATTTTCTAAAAAACGGGACAATCCACCAAAAATCGGGACGTGTGATCACTTTACCTTAGCCCCCTTTGGTGGTAGACGATATTTCAAAATAAACTGTAACCTTAAGTTATCGTTAAGTTAATATCGCGAGACATAAAAATTCGAGAAACAACTGATGATTTCATCTCAAAATGCAGTGTCACTTAAATGAGTAAGTTCTTTTTGCACTATTTCACAAGCACGAAAAACTAAGTGTAAGAATCGCAAATCGAAAACGAATGTGTATTTGGAACTATTAACAAAACTTCCGCATCTACACATGTTCCAGCAACGATGATCTGCTGGAGAAAAAAAAATAGAATGCTTATATTAAGTAAAATAAATAAATAAATAAAAAAGGCTGATTAATGCTAATTACTGTTGTCAGCCATCAAATAACCTCGACATCGGAACAAGATATGTTCGATTTCTGAACCAAATAAAAAGTGGAGTTCCAAAACCATTCGACAATACTGGTTTTTGAACTAAAACTTAATCGATTCAAGTATCAAAATAATTTGCAAATAACCTTAGTCAATGGAAAAAAGATTAAATTGATTGATTAACGAAAAAGAATTACGCTTAAAATAAATTTAAAAAAGGTATATATTTAAAAAAAAATTACAAAAAATATTTTGTTCAAAGTACGTAAAAAAAATTTATGTATTTGTATCGCAAAAATTTAAAATTAATGAAAAGTAATGCGAAATTAAAAATTTCTCATTTAGAAAACAATGTATACAATTTTCATTTAAAAATTCATTGACTGAAAACGGGTTTTAGGAGACCTCAAGTAAAAAAGTAACCTTCGGGAGCAGGGTGCGTAGCCAAATTATTCAACAAAAAATAAGCACCTTTTAAGCACTCAAAAAATATTTTTAAGCATTTAAAAAAAAAACATAATTCGGCAGGGTTGGAAAGTTGTTGACAATTGACGATTTTATCTTGTTTTAACAGTCAAGTCAAAAAAAAAAAAAAAATTTGCCATTGTTTTTGTCAAAAATCATGAAATTTTGAAACATGTAAAACGAGTGGCGTTTTCATACGCTACAGACTGACAATACGCCGAAATAGATTGGGGCGGAATTAATTGTGAAAACGTTGAACAGAACAATGTGAACTGTGTCTTTTTGAATAATTCCTAGCGAAAATCAACATGGTAAAGGAAAATCTCATTTTGAAAAAGGGAAAATTAAGCACTTTCGAAAAACACCCAATGAAAAAAAAAGCACCTTTAAGCACTTTTTAAAAACGCTACGCACCATGGCGGAGGCTAGGATAGCTCCTGATAGCTTTTATTAAAAAACCATATCAAGTCAAACCTCAATACTAATAACTCGAGTGAATTCGCGATATAAAATTTGGGATGTTGATAATCGTTATATTTTAAAATTTTAGTCGCGATACGAAATTCTTCGATTAACTTCCCGACCACTTTCTGACTAGCTATATCACTCAAATCTCATCTGGGGTAAAGTTCAGTTTCCTCAAGCTATAATCAGATAATGTTTAAGAGAATTTAGCGATAGTAGAAATTTAGCCCGTATTACTTTTGAAAAAAAGTACAAAAAAAATGTTTTAACTTTCCTTTTAGATTTTTTTTTTTTAAAAAAAGTAGGAAGAGTTGCTTTTGTGACAAGCTTTTATCACCACCTGAAATCCCCCCACGTCTTTCAAAAATTATAAACCCTACTTTTTTAGGTTCAAGTCCGGCAAAAATAAAATTATTTTCGTTCTAAAAAATAAAATTATTCATAAAAACTGTTTTTAAGTCTACTTAAAAAAAACAAGTACAAATTTTATCTAAATTGGATCGATATTTATACGAAACTAGAAAACAGAGAAGGAAAAAAAAAAATCATTTTTAACTAGCAATTCCGTGAGCTCCGAATACAATACGTATTTCAATGCATGGGGCAATCCATTCAAATTGATTCCATTCATAAAACTAAAAGGAAAAAAAACCAAGGCCATTTACTTATTAACACATACAATAATATCTACAGCTTTTTATTCTGTAAAACACATTCAAAAAGAAAAAACATGCATTTAATTAAGTCAGAAATGAAATATGTAAACCTAATATCTATATTCTGTTAAGATTTTTTATTATCAATCGGCTCTTTAACTAATAGTAAACATCCTAGTTAGCATTTTACATTTTTTTAAATACGTTAAGATATAATAGTTGAAAAAGACACTCAATTATACTAACGCTTTATGGAGAGAAAAAAGCCCTAAGATACTAAATTATTCTTTTTTTGGACAATTGATATAATTAGCAGACAATACATCAATACAATAAAAAAGTTAATACATTATAAATAAAATTATGAACGATTTTAGAACACATGCTTTTATACATCAATTGTTCTTAAGCTGACTACAGCACTTCCTGGTCTCTAGTGAAACTCGTATTTATCTAAGAAAATAAACGCCTTTCTAATGCAGGTAAAAATTAACTTTCACCACCAGTCACAGGGCGACAAAATATAACAGATGGCGATTAAAAAATTTTCTGCAAGTCGTCACCCAATCGCCATTTTTGACTCCTCAATGTGCATTTAATCATTTTTTTTTTTAATAAATATGGATTTATTAAAATATCTTACAGAAGTTACTCGATTTAACGCTTGCTTCTTAATATTTATCATCAATATAGAAATGAACTTTATAATGTTTACCATATTATGAGAAATACCACAAAAGAAATGCCAAACATTAGCAATATCAACTGTTCATTTTAATTGTTTAAAAATCCTTAATTTTTAAAAAAATGGCCACCTTATTAAAAAACTGCCCACCAGCGTAAATTTTTTTAATTTTGAAAAGTACTTTCTGAGTGGTTACAATCTTCAATTAACATAAAAATTTATGTGGAATAGTAAAAAGTTGTTTTAAAAACCATGTTTTCGTTTTAATAAAGTCCATCTTTATTAACTTTAGGAAATAATTTTTAAAAAAAAGATCTCTCATATAGTTTACGTAAATAAATTTCAAATTTAATACAGGTAAGGGTAAATAAAAATCTATATTTACCTACAATAATATGCGGTAACCAATCAATCCAAACTTGAAAAATATCGTAAATAAAATCCATTGTTCAAGTTTATTCGATTTCAATAAGAATGCCACAATGATCGAATCATTTAATAGGATGCAAAATGAAAACGAATTCAGGTTGAATTTAGGAAACAAATTTCAGTAGAAAGCAAATATTATATTCAAAAGTGACTGAGACTTATTGGATCAGCGGCGAAAACTCGTAAATATGACGCTCATAACAATTTTACGATTCCCATTCAATTCTTATTTGTTGAGCGAGTTCGTATTGTGTATTCTGTTGGTGCCGAAAAGTAAAGCGCTTCTCAGTTTAACGATTAAGAAAAAACTGAAAACAATGAAAAAGTCTAAAAATTCCCGAAAATAAAATAAATTTTTTCAACTTTCTTTTGGCATTAATTTACTTTTAAACCAATTCCAATAGCTATGAAAATGAAAGAACGAATCTGCGTTTCTAGCGATTTTCTGTATCTATCTATGCTTTATATGCAGTAAACAGGTTTGGTTGTTACAACAAATAGGGTTGTTAAACAAATAGGATTTACTTGTAGAGCTTAGTAAACAATTTTTTAAAGAAACAAAAACGCGTTCGTTTTCCATTAAATATTAATAAGTGATCGTCCCTAGGTTAGGGATTAGATGTGTCATGAAAATTGAACGAAATTTCGTGTTATTTTTGTCAACAAAAAAAAATATAAGTGATTTTTTTTGATTTTTTTTCAATTTCAGAAACATTTAAATATAAAAGAATTAAGGGGTTAAAATTTGATCAACCTGATATTTGAAACATTGGGAAAATTAGAGAGAGAAAAAAAACACCCAATTATTCTTTATGTATTTTTTTTTTTTTTTTTTNTTTTTTTTTTTTTTTTTTTTTTTGGAAAGTTCTTGTAACAGTTGTGGTACCTTAAATAATTTAGCACGAATTATTAATGAAAGAATTTAAATTAGACATAATTATAAGTATTTATTAGGTCAGCAACTAAATGCCGAGCAATTTGCGAGCACCTAATATTAGAATGGTAACTAAGCTTGTCCTTTTTTTGTAATTTTTTCGTTTTTATTCAAATACAGTCGGACCCCGATTTAACGAATTCATCGGGACCGACGACTATCAAAGATTAGAATGGAATTTCCTGTTTGACTTATAGCCCACGTGACAAACCCCCGGAAAATGACCTTGCAAGTGTAATATGTCTTATTAATTCTGCCCACCTCCCCAAGACGAATTTTGTTTTTCCCTGTTGCGGGCTTTTCTTTTGTTTGAGACGAATATGCACTTTTTCTATTTTATTCCTCCCAGGAAAGATTTTTTTCCCTTTAGAATCTGCCAATTACAAAAAAATGCAATATTTTTCTGATCAAAATTAATGAAAAATATTTTTTCCGGATGCTGAAATAATTCGTTAATTCGAGGTTAAGTATTCGTTAATTAGGGGTTTTTGACTCTGTTTTTGCTGGGGTTGAAAAAAAATTCGTTAAATCGCGAAATTTGTAAAATAGGGGTTCGTTAAATCGGGGTCCAACTGTATTCCTTAAATGTTTTTGGCATAATTTTTGAGATCATTCGTAAAAGAATGTTATGTTCGAACTGGATCTATGTTTGTGTTTTTGCTCGAGTTAATTTGCAAAATTTCAGATCATTGGAATGGAACGACAAGTTGAGAAAAATGAGGGTTTCCCACTTTTTTGTTTTTAATCCAGGTTCTAAAGCCTCGAAATCTGCTCGTGACATTTGCGCTGTGTATGCAGAGGGTGTCATAGCTGAAAGAATAAAAAGTATGGCCCGTATACCAAGTTTAAAAACGTAAATTTGGACTTAAAAGACGCACGTCGCTCTGGCCGCCCAGTTAAGTACGATGGAAAGCGATAAAACCGATTCGTGCTCGAAATTCGGTTCAAGCGACAAGAGAGCTGGTAAAAATAAAAAATTACAAATGCGATTTTCTGGCGAGACAAAATTCTTGACTTTCGATTTCTTCTTAAATTGAGCGTGAAAACAACAGAGAAGATTTTAAAAGATTGATAACCAACTGATAAATGAGTAAAGGTGAACTTTCAACAGACATTATTGTGAAATTAGAATGGATATATCAAGTTCACCTTGATAATAAATAAAACTCGACACCATTAATCGGATGACTCACTTTCTCAGTCAAAACTTTTTTCACGTGCAAGTTTTTTTTTTTTTTTTTTTTTTAAATATCATCAGGCTATCGACACGAATACTCCAGATGAGAAATAAGTAAAATTATCTATAACCTTGAGTCTAGGATTAAGAGATATTTATATTTGAGGTTCTATTCTTAAATTGGTTATCAGCCGATTACATGCTAAGTCCAAAATTGCAAAATACTACTTAAATTACATAAATTAGTAATTAAAACTAATACTGTGGCGTTTTTTATTTACCCCCGATTTTTCGTTTTTTATACTCCCGAAATAATTCTACTACTTAAATAATCCTAAGAACCGAAAACAGTAAAATATTATCAGAACAAGGAAAATGACAGTAGTCGAATGGGGCAAATCCGAGTAAAATGCATTGTCACGCGCTATGGAGAGGTAGTGAGTTCTCATTAGTTCTTTATACCTCTCCATAGAACGTGACGCCCTGATTTGCCCCTCTCGGTTACTGCGATTTTCTAGTTTTACCACCTTTATTTTTCCACTTTTCGTTTTATATTTCAACTCAGCAGTGCTGGCCCAGAGGATAGAGCGTAGATATCCAATGAGGTGAACTGGGTTCGAATCCCAGCAATGGCTGGTTGATACGAATTCCGCACCTGGCTCGCACCAACACCAATCACAAAATAGTCTTAATAGACATGACGAAACAGCATTTAGAAAGTATGTCTTTAGTCAGCTCTCTCTTGACTTAGAATTATGGAACAGAATTTTTAATTTCAAGATTGCACTTACTGAGCTACCCCAAACTACATAATACAGCCTACTGTATCAGTGTTAGGTTTTGCCCAATTTCACAAATTAATAATCAGCACAGACCATACAAAGTGTTTATTCTTAGTAAAATGTTAAAGTTGTGATGGAGTACATCAATTGCAATCAATTTTGTCTCATCATAGGTTTGTGTAGGGTTGATTATGTTACTTATTGAGTTTTTAAGACTTAATAATTATGTAATCTAAATCTATGTAGTTCTAATTATGTTATCTGAATCTATGTTATCTGAATCTATGTTATCTAATAATAATGTTATCTAAATTTAAATAGTTTAAAATGAAGTTCTACTGGCAAATTCACATGTTGCCATTAAATCCATCAGCTCTATTCAAGCTCCATTATCAAATGAAATTTCTCAATGCAGTTTTGTAATAAATCCATTGCAATTTATATGGTAATAAGTAGGCAGACTTTCTTGCCAAAGAGGGCGATACTCTGACACACTGCACATAACTAGAAACCTCTTTTCTCACCTCTAAGCTAATTAGTAAACAAATTTTGCAGTCGACACTTAACTAAAACAGAAACCAAATATGAAAAAATAATTGTCTTTTCGATATACCAGATAAACCTAGGTGGAAAGCAGTCTTTTCCTCTATTTACCACACACGATAGCCTTGCTGCCCATCTGCATTGCATTGGAATTTCAACAGAGGCTGCCAGCGTGATAAAAGAAACAAGTCCATGGACAAATATCACTTGCATACCTGTCACCAGTTGCGCTCTACATAAAGATACGAATCATCGAGAGGACTCTCGAGGCAACAACCTTCGGTTATCTCACAAACTTTTCGAAGATTGCGTTGATATCTTAGCTTTTAAGCTTTTCTTACTACTATTCTTGTTCAAGGCCGCAGCCATTGGAAATAAAAAAGTTATGTTACCTACAAACTTATTACCTAACAAGGACAAGATGTGTTAAACATAATTTATCAGCATTCCAAGATATAACCGAATATGGAATGCATCACAGATTTTAACAATAATGGAAAATTGGAAGAAAATAGTTGAATTTATAGAATATCAAAATTTGTTAAAATTATTTTAGAAAATCAACTTTTAGGACTATTTATATGTTGTGTAAATAAGCAACTCACAGGCACCTTATCATGCTAGTCTTGTAAGTAAGTGGACAAACCACCACCTTTCATTTTGCCTTTACTATATTTTTAAGAAGAAATCTAAATTTAAGAATTTTAAGATTTAATTACATAAAATATAAATATGATAAAGACAAGACATCACAAAGAACTGAATTGAATAAAAGGAAAGATATTTTGACATAATCATTTCTTATTCCTTACATCATGTTGCACTTCTTGGTTCGAGAGATTGTGAGTTTCCCGCATTAAATTTTATGGTTTTGATAGCATACTTGCAGAAAACATTACATAATATTTTGAGGTCAGATTATTTGTTTACTATAACTAATTTTGGTCAATTTGCCTCAAAAAAGAGCACACGATTACCAAACTTATAAAGCCCAATAGTATAAATGCGAAAATAATTCTAATAATGGAATACTAGGCCATAACCAAATCCTATTCCTTAATGTTATAATAGTTCTCTATCATAAAGCATTACTGAAGTATAGTGGCTTACTCACAGATGTGAGACATTACCTGGTCATTGTCAAACCTTTGACACAGATGCAGGCATGAGAATCACGCCTTACATATATTGGAATTTTTTGCAAAAAAGTTAATTAAAATATTTACTTCCGAGACTTAAATGAGAGAAAAATAAAATTTTTATCTAACTCTGATGTTTCATTATTGGAGGCATTCAGAGCAAAAAAAGAATTAAAACAATGAAAATGATGTTTGCCACACATGAGTCTAAAATTAATCCACATGTCATCAAGATATGCGTATTGTGTGCGTGAATGCTGTATGCAGAAAATTTGCCATCATCTCAGAAACTTCTCTAATATTACCTACTCAATATTATACAATATAAGCTCTGATTATCACAATATACTGAATTCTAGTGTCAGCTCAAAAAATATATGACGTTTTTTGATTATACATTGTATATGTATACAATATATAATATTATAAAAAAAAGATAAAATTGATAGCAGAAAGTTTTAAAATTTAGATTATTGGTTTGCAGAAAGCTTTTCATTTTATCTAAGTCTTCATGTCATCAATAACTACTTTTCAGCTTACCTTAGAAATCAACTTAAGAATCACTAAGTTCAAAACAGAAACAAAAAACACATTTTTATAAAGGAGTAGGTAGATAATCATAGATCATGTTAGCAAACCTTCATAATTTTGGCGTAGATCACAATACGGAAATATTCCCAAACATTAAAATGATCAGCAAAAAATGGAAATATTTACAGCTTTGCAATTATTATCTATGCATAAAATTATAGATAGAGAAGCTACATTATTTGCATCAAAATTAACAAAACATATTGCTTATATAGGGGAGATTTCCGTATTGCGATCTGTGGCTAAATAATTGCAGTCTTGGCAACTTCTGGGCAGCAGCCCGTGAGAAGCTAAAAAAAAGTAATCACAGAAAGGGACCAACTCTAAAGGTATAACTCGCAGTTACCCCATTTCTACAACATCAACATATTCTTTTGTAAAAAAAATTTTGAAGCTTAAAATCTATTTGGCACTTTGGCGTTTGTAGTTAGTACGACAGATCATGACACGGAAATATTCCCCTTATATAATCGTTAATATTGTGAAAATAATAATTGTATGAGGAAAATATATCAACTCAAACATGAAAATAGTACAACATGGAAATCAATATTTAACAATTTTATATTATTAAGATCAGCAAATAATTTTTAAATATACCACATGCATATTTCTTACTAAGTTTCCATTAAGTGAAATTAACTTGTTACTTATTTAGAAGACTAAAGTTTATTGGAAAATTTTTTTAAAAATTGGAAGAAAAAAAGAAACAAATATGAAGTTTTTCATAAGGTCTTGAGATAGCAAATTGAACTCTTAATACACTGAAAACTAAACTATAAAAGCATATTATCTATCTTCCTCAAATTTAAAGTTTACGAAGGCCACTTGAAATATTTAACCAGTATACAAAAAAAAATCGTTAACAATTAAATGTCGCATAAATAATGCCTTTAGTTGATTAAACAAAATTTTTAATTATAGAATAACTATTATTCCTCAATTGAAAAATAAAATGATAATGTTTTAACTGCGGGCTATTAATTTATTGAAAAAACATCGTGAAAAAACAGTTTTATAATACTATTTGCAGTACTTATGTATTGAAAAATTATTGCAATAAGTTAAAAGGATTTTAGTTATAAATTCCTTGTTTAAAAAAAAGGGCCTTTTTTACTACATTAAATACATTTAACTAGCAATAATTAAGATGAAAACTTTTCAGTTAAAGGCAATTGATAATTACACACAGACAAAAAGCATTGCAAGAAGTATATTTTGTATTATTTTCCTTTATTATTATTTTTATTTATTCTTTTTTGCAACTACAGATAGTGCAAGAAGAATGTAAGCGGTGAATAAGTTAATAGAATTTCAGTTATAAATTCATTAGGTTAAAATAAAAATAGCCTTTCTTTTGACATTCATTGATAACATTTGACTAGTAATAGCAATATTAAATAATAATCTTACCGGCTAATATTCCTTTCAAAGTTTTTTGATCAGGCAAAAAATTACTTGCTGATAACGCTGCACCCGACGTAATCATGCTGGGTCTTTGAAAAGGATTTTGAAATTTCGTATTCCTATCCATTTTGATATCTAGAAAAAAAATACACTATCCTAATTATTTTCAACTAATAACCACTGTAATTATCTCCAGAACTCAACATCCATGAAAAATTGAATAAAAGTTATAAAAGGAAGTTAGCTCCAGAAAGGTGATGAAAAATTAATTAGGTCAGGATTTCAGACGAGGAAAACTAATATTTCTCTTGCGAAATATCCCTATTTTTTACTCAAACCTTGGCAAAAAGTAATGTTTACGCGAGTGCTAGCTCCGTAATCGGAAATAATTTATTTCCCCTACTCATTTCCCTATTATTAATATCATTTCTCTGACTTTCCCCTATTTCAGTTGAAAAAAGTATAAACAAAATATTAATTGAGTAACGTGATTGGGTAAAGGAAATAAGTTGAAATGTCATTGGTGGAAATATACACACCTTTTTATCCCTACAATGATTTTTAATAGAAAGATTAGATGTACTTGACTGTGGTAGCCGAGATAATAATCAAAGCAAAACACAGATGGCGAAAGTATCGGCGATCGAGATGGACTACAGGTAGCGTAAGGCAGAACTCTCTACCCATGGCAACATTTCACATGCTTTCACCATTACCAGGTGGAGAAGGAAATATGTTAGATTCTGTCTTGATTTTCAAATCATTGAAAAACTTTTAAAATAGGAAACTGAAAACTACATTGAACATAGTTCTATAGAATTTTTATGGTAATTTTAAAAGTGTTTTGGACAAGTAAATGCGAAAAATATTACGAAAGGGGAAATTATTGTTGTACAGTACGCAAAATGGATGGTGTTTTCTACAATAGGGAACGCTGCAAGCTCTATGCCGCCTATACTTCCGGGTTACAGTTTCTGGTGTATTTTAAAGTTATTTGGCTCACAACATGATCATTGTGTTTTGAGATTCTTGCAAACGTGGTATTTGATTACTTATTAATTGTGTTTACAATGCTAACAATACTTGTGCTTACAATGCTAAAGGAGCTAACACTAACGTAAGATGGTGCACAACTTGCAACAAGAACAAACAGTAATAATGTAATAAACAAATGGGAAAAGGTCAAACCGGGATAGCCGACAAAGCGAGTTATTCAAAATTTAGCAATCATGTCACCTTTTTTAACAATATATCTATAAATAACAAAAGCAAATTTTCACTTCAAACTCACCAGAATTACTTAATAATATTAATATCTCATGAAATATGGCATATTTGAGCTCAGAAATTATCTAATTTGCTTCTTTTATTGAAAGCAAAATTATCCGTTTGAAAATATCGTCTCGCAGAATAAGTTGTAGTAAGCAGTTGCAAACTTTTTAACCGGAACTAGAGCAGGTATTGAGCTCGAGATTGTTATTATTTATATTTTTATTGAAAACACCATCCACAAAAAAGCTACCATCCTGAATAACTTTCATTCTAATGATAGGATTTTTACGTATTAAGAGTGATAGTAATGGTTTCTGAGGGTGACCTCAAATATGCCAATTATTTACTCCTAATTATTAATTAAGTTACAAAATCAGACACAAAAACGTACTTTCTCTAAATAAACATTTTTTCTTCACATATTTACATTCCTGGCCCTCAAAATTTAGGGGGTAGACGAAATTTCGAAAAAAATTGGATCATATATTTGCTTACTATGAAGCTATATATTACTTGGTGTTATCCCCCCAAAAATAGCCAAATAACATCGTCGTGGCAGGAGGCACAGTTTAAAATAACCTCATCGAACTATTCGATCGATAAGAGTGTGTAAGATGATTTATAACTAGTGTTTCTCCGTTTCTAAGCAACCAAGTTGACACTATGAAAATAATGAAATTAAAGTTTAATCTTTTTCACTCAATGTATAGCTTTCTATTTATTGTTTTCATTGTCTTTTTTCTTCACTCTATCTCGGGAAAGCCTATTTTTTAATAGTTGATGAAGAGCAGACAATTTTGGGGGAGGGGCTGATTTCTGACCGAAACGAAAAGATTGTTTTTTTTTTTTATCTCCTTTGAAAATAGAATGTTAATGGATTGATAAATTATTTATGACTTTCCAAGATTTCAGAATTTGAACACAAGAACTTCTCATATGACGTAATTTGTGTCTTTTTTAAAGTTGTTTTTAACTCTTTGAAGTATGACTATTTTTCACTAAAGCCAAATTCCCAAAACTCATTTTAATTCTTTTAATTATATACAGAGTTGCAGAGCAACTCCTCTTTACACCTTTGATCGAGTCTTCTATGCACAGAGGTTTTGAGACAAAAAAAAGGGGGTTCTTAAAAAAATGCTGAGTATCTGGGGGAGATGTATATTATACACATTCACGAAGTCTTAGATAATTTATGATATTTCTTTTTAATATAATTAAAAAATTAGTGAATGCTAATTGGTATTTTAAAAACATTTATATATGTGTGTTTAAGAGTATTGCATGCTAAAGAAATTGCCTCATTCTGCCTTATATTTGAGCTACATGGTTTTCTTTGGATAAAGATAATTTGCTTATAGCATCATGATTCTATACATTCTAAGCGTATTTTCTCAAATTCATAAAATATCACTCAACATATTCTTCAATTTCGATCAGCTACAAGTATCATTCATCACATGATTCAATGATCAATTTCAATAACGCCAAATATCTGGTAACAAAATAGTAAGTTTTGAAATTTTAATTTTATAGTTAAAGATAACTTCATAGTTACAATATTGATGCCACAGTTTCCTTAATGCTCTAAGGACCGCATGAACCCTGTTAAAATACAAATGTTTACTTTTAGGAGCATAAGATTCTGATTAAAATAATGATCTGGATCCAAATGTAAGGTATTCTCTAGGCTCGATCACCAACACCAGACATGAATAACTTCGTGACGTGAATTTTTAAGAACTGGCAACATTGTATATTAAATTAAAGTTAACAATTCTAAGTTTTTTATAAATTACGAACTTGACAATAGTTTAAAAACGAGTGTAATAAAACGAGTTAATTTAAATAATAGCATAAAGTAAAATACTAAAAATACATATACGAGGGTTGCTACTTATATTTCTGGCCTAATAATGAAAAAACAAATATGTAGGATCGAAATTTGTTTTATTGTTTTTCAAAATATTCTCCATGATCAATACACTTTTGCATGCGTTTGAACCAATTTTCAAAGCACTTTTTCCAGTCCGATTAAGGTAACTCCAAAACATGCGTTTTGAATGCATCAACCGCTTCTTCGGGGGTCGAAAATCGTTGTCCACGTAAATTATTTTTGATGTGTGGGAATAAGTTGAAGTCATTGGGTGCCAAATCAGGGCTGTACGGCGGATGTCCCATGAGTTCGATCTTTCTCTCCGTCAGAAATGCCTTTGTTTGAGTCGATGTGTGAGAGCTCGCATTGTCATGATGAAGAATGATTCGCCTGTTCATCTGCTTTTTTTCGAATTTCTCCGATGACTTCTGGCAAACAAATGGTCGTGTACCATTCAGAATTGACCGTCCTGCGTTGCTCTAACGCCACTGTTGCCACATGACCGTTAATGCCGAAGAAACAGGCAATCATTTGTTTCGATGTGCTTCTTCCTCGAACAACTTTTGTTGGTTTTGCCTCGTCTT